>NC_092699.1:25093729-25143729 GCF_964275005.1 Diadema setosum | reverse complement strand
CTCGATTGAAAATAAAGTGAATATTTTTTTTTTGCTATTTAGCCCATTGTTTACAAGCTTTCAGTAATTACTGCAGGAACATTTGTGTCTTTGTTTATGGTTTTCTTTTATTTGAAAGAAAAAAGAATATTGTACACTTATCCACATTGGGCTTACGTCAGGTTGTGTAGGGCTGACCTTGAATCACAGACTCAGGTTGACCTTTGGCCTTGTGATGTTCTATATTCCTGATCTTTATTTAGGAGAGATCACAACAGTATTGTGGCAGAACTGGAGTTGGATCCGATGAACAAGGACCATGCCTCATGCACACCTCTGGTAAGTCCAATGCAGTCAGAACTCTGTCGGGACGAGTGACACAGCTGATTACATTTAACCCCTTGTGTGCTCTGAGTATTGAATGGCACAGAAAACCCCATAGCACTGCACACACTGTGTAAAGTTCCTGGCACAGAAAGGGTTAAGAATCATCTAAAAACATCATTGTTTTTAATAGTGGTGGCTGTCAACTGCAAGTGCTTACCCTTTCTCGATACTCTGGTGAAATGTGAAAACAAATACTCCCAAAATACCCAAAATATGCAGAGTAAACTGGGGGGGGGGGGGGGGGGGTGGGGGGATGCCAATCCTGTGTGGTCCGCTCCAGGTGACTGAAAATAGTAGGCAAACATTATCAACCAGGCACATTGTGCCAAACAAAAACAGAGGATTTTTGTGAAGAGAACATTTGTGCACACAAAGTCATCATATAACATTTGATTGTCAATACAGCCACAGTAAAAAGTAGACAAGTAAATGATTGCTATAAAACAGTTTCGTTCCTTAATCCCGAGTTTATTTGAAATCTTAACTCTGTGGTATACAAGTCATTCTGAACGTGTGGCACAGAAATTGAAGTTTAAAGGTAAATCATTGTCTTTCTTCTTAGATGTGGGCCTGTGCATTGGGTCACTTGGAGTCTGCCTTGCTCCTCTATCGCTGGCGACCACACTGCCTCAAGATCAGCGACTCCATTGGACGCCTGCCCCTGGATGTGGCCAAGTCTCGTGGACACGCATCGCTAGCCGAGGGTCTCACTCAGGCCAGTCAGGAGGGCCAGAGGGCCTGGGGGCCACTGGGCACCTCACCTCCCAGCGACCCCATCCAGATCCCGCGAGCCAGGAACCACCACAATGTCCCTGCCTTCATGGTGTCGTCACCGACTACCAACACCCCCAGCTCGTCCCTGTCCGACGACTCCGCCCCTCTCTTCGAGGCTCAGTCGCCTTCCTCCGGCTGCCTGTCCAACCTCTCTGTTAGTCCCAGCTCCCAGGGTCTGGTGACACCAAACTCAGCCGTCTCACCCCAGCTGTCGCCCCGGCTCACCGACACGCTGGCCGGACACGGCAGCACACTCAACGTCCAGCAGGGGTTCCTTCGGAGGGACAGCAGCGGAAGCGGCAAGTCTCAGAGTCCCCACCACCTCCTGGGCGCATCCAGCCCCCAGGCACCCGGCTCCAGCGCCATGCCCATCCCCCCTCCCATCTCCCAGGCCACGCTCAATGCTTTCCTGAGTGGCTCGCAGCTGCTTGGTGACCTGGATGCGGCGGAGCTGATGGGGCTCCAGACCAAGGGGGACCGGGAGCAGGCAGACCAGAGGGAGATGTGGGAGAGCTTCGTCAAGGAGCTCCAGACCGCTGCCCAGCAACAGGAGATGAGAGGGGCAGGGGAGGAGGATGGGATGCCTAGGCGCTGTGACTCCCCGATGCAGACCGACGAGTACATCCCTCTCCTACATCCCAGAGCATCAAGTGGCAACAAGGTATGGTCCAGAAAAAAACTCTCTCATCTCTCACAGTGATACCTTGTACAATAAGCCTATTTCAGTCATAGGATAATGTATTAAAACGATTTAACTTCATGATAAAGAAATGTAATAAGATTTTTCTTCCTTTCCAACTTTAGTAGATATATTCATGGTAAGGACAAAGAGCATCACAAGAAATTATGCCCAAAATTTTCAGAGCGTGCCTCATCACTGTTTGGTTTTATGAAATTGATATTTTCTGATTTTCTTATAGTAAAAGTATATCTCAGTTGTCTTTTGATGTAAACTGTCTTTTTTTGTATTTATTCATGACCTGAATTGATTGCTTGTTTGTATGGATACTAGTATGATATCAAATCATGTCAAACGATGAATTAAAAAATCTGACTCCAGCTAACTCTGTCTTTATTTTTAGAACTATCCTTTCAGAACACTGCTATTCATATGACTGCTATGCAAATGACTGCTATGCAAATGATTGCTTCTACCATGAGATTAATGTTTTATCTATGTCAACAGTGAACTTGTAACAAGAGCGCAAAAAATTAAATGTTGTGACATATTTGTCCCCTTTTAGTTCTCAGTATTCCTCCTTGTTATGTAGTGTGAGTGTCACTCTGTCCCCCATCATAACTCTTCCTCACAGGAGCAGTACCTCTCCCTGGCGGAGCAGATCCTGGACGCCCTGCCAGACCACATCAAGCTGGAGTCCTCCCGGGGCAGCCTGCCTGGCTCCTCCATGGAGCCGGAGGGCCCCCTCTCGCAGGCCGACCAGGAGTCGATGCAGGACACCCTGAGCTCCATGGCTAGCTCCTTCTCCAGTCCTGGGGTGGTGGAGGACACCCTCTATAGGTGAGTGTTGGGTTAGCTAGGGGGTTGGTATGATAAGTCTTCAAGGGTCCCTGCAATTTAAATGCATGTTAATCTCTATTGATGCCTTTTGGTCTGTACATTACCAAATCACTAAATACCTCAGGAAAATATGCATCATATATTTTTAAACATTTTTCCTAGTTTTTCTGCACCCTGTTCCGCCCCACCCCAGATCATCTTTATCCATGTTCCAGTTGTGACATCATCCTCCTGTAACATCTGACCTGAATAATAGACACAGTCATATGCCTTACCATTCCTTGCTACGTTTGTACATCAAAATTTGTCAGAAACATTTGCATAAAAAAGAATATGTGATGCTGTTGTGAGTAAGTGCAGGTAGTAATAGCAATGATTGACTGTGTTTGAATGAAATATGACTAGGAAATGGAAGAATAAAGAACAAATGTCTTATCCTGGAATCCCAGTGAAAACAATGCTGACGATGGTGGTGATCACCACCACGAGATCTTGCCTCCTGCTAAATCCTTGGTTTTATTCTTGCTTTTATAATGTTTTCATCTCTCAGGCCGGGCCTTGACAACTCCCCGGCCAGTTCGTACAGCGGGGCGGAGTCCTCTTGCCACACCAGTAGCCCCAGCAACATCAGCTTCGATGAGGAGAATCCTCCGGCGGACTGGAGTGAGTTCCTCCAGGGACCGGGCCACGCCCTCCAGTGGGCCTTCTCCATCCTTACACTGTCAGGTGGGTCTTTAAGAGGAGATGGTCAAATGCAAATATGGCATCTCTTCCTCCATCTCCATTGAGTTTTTTTCCTTACCCATCACCTATACCTGGTGCATCCAAGATTGAACTTCATTTTACTAATACCCACATATATAACTTCTTTATAAATGCCTTTGAGATCTTGTGTGGGGTGTACAAAACTGTATCATGAATGTGAAGATGATGATGATTGTGATGATGACAATGATGATGATGAGGATGATGATGACATTGATAATGATGGTGATGATGATGATGGTAAATGTGAACATGATGATGACTAAACCTAATTTGCATATGCCATCTATTCTCACTAAAATCATGTACAGTGTGTACAATACTGTCTTCAGGATGAACAAATGTATGATGTAGATGGTGATAATGATGATGGTGAAGATGGTGGTGATGATGATAGCAATGATAAGAACACAATTTGCAGGAGCTGGTTCCAAAGGTACAAGACCTAGGTCTTTCTTGAAGTGAAATGTCAATGTTTTCATACCTTTTTTCCTTCACTGTTAGATGAAGAACAGAGGCAATTGTACCAGGCTGCCTTGGTGATACAGAATGCATTCCGGCAGTACAAAGTGAGTAAACACAACTTAAAATATCATATTAATCAATTTTTTCTTCTTTCTTTTTATTTGAAAATTATTAAAAAGCTTGTAACTTTTGGCATGGTCTCAACTTGTAATGCATTAAATTTTGATTAATGAAATTGGTCAAGGTAGGCTATTAGAAATATAGTGCAAATAGTTTAGTATGTAATTGATGCTACCTTTCTTTCTTTTTAGGGTTGTCTGTCCCAGGAAAAGAATTACACATCAGAAAAAATTGTGGACAAAAGCTTGTGATCGAAGCCAAGAATTATTTTCCACATGGCATAAGTACGCACCATTTATGCCAATGATGAATATTTTGATGGTCAGATTTTCAATGTTTGATTTAGAAGTTACTAAGAGTCTACAATTTGACAAAATGTACATGGTATTATTGATTTTTTAAAGTTATTCTAAATAGAGTATTGAACTCATCTTTGTCCTCTCGTTGGTTCAACCCACATTATAAAAGAACGTTGAAACCACCGTTTAAAGCCACTCTGACATTCTTGCCTCAAACAGGGAAGGCAACAACAGAAGCAACAGGAGCTGGAGGCAGCTGTCATCATACAGAGCTACTACCGACGATACAAACAGGTATTTCATCTTCATCTTCATCTTCTTCTACTCTGTATCATCCCTCCTTTCTCGGTCTTCTTCTCCTCCTATTTCTCCTCATCCCTCTCCTCTGCCTCCTCACCTTCCCTTTTCTCTTCCATATTCTTCCTCCTGCCTTTCCACCTCCTCCAGGGGGTCATTTTCATCAACACATCATCCTCATCTTCTTCTACTACTCCTCCATCCCCTCATCTTCTTCTCTCATCTTCATTATCATCTTCTTTTTCTTCTTCTCATCTTCTTCTTCTTCTTGTTCTTCTGTATCTCTATCTTCTTCTTCATCTTCTGCTTCTCTGCCTCCTTTTCCTCCCTGTTCTGCTCATTCTGTCTCCTTTTTTTTCTTGACCTCCATCATTATTCTGGATTCACCACCACCATATATTTCCACACAGACTTTAACCATCTTCACCCCTCATTACTTTGTTTTCTGCCCCTGTCTTGCATCCAGTACATCTGCTATAAGTCCATGTCGGAGGCGGCCCGCGTCATCCAGAACAAGTTCCGCTCCTTCCAGAGCTACCGGCAGTTCCAGCGCAGCCGGCGGGCCGCCATCATCATCCAGAACAGCTACCGGACCTACCGGGCCCAGGAGCAGTTCAGAAAGAGCCGGGACGCCGCCATCCTCATACAGCAGAGGTTCAGGTGAGAGTGACCATAAGGCCATATTATGACGGTTGTAGCATTCTTGCTGGTACTGAAATGGGGGGTAGAAGTATGAAGGTGTGGTTGGAATGGATGAAAGAATTACGGTAGGACTCTTTTTCAATGCAGCATTAGATTTTACTTGCCCTGTGTTAAGATGAGCTTTCTATAAAGTTCATTATATGGTGGTCTGAGCATATCAGTCAGAACAGAAAATGATGGTCAGAGGATTGGCAAAATCAGTGGTAAGATTTTCTGGTGAAGTACTCTTGTGCAACATCCAATTACAGACCTCATATTCAGTTGAGGTATGTGGCGGTCTGAGCATGTTGATTGGAGCGAGGAAAAGTAGGGGAATGGTGGAGTACAAGTTTGGAAGGGTGATGAGATTTCAGAATGGAGCACTCTTTAGCAACACAGGTTTTACCCTATGTGTTCAAATGAGATGACTTATGCCATGGTGGAGGGTGGGCTTGGCAGGTTGCTGGGACAAGGAGGAATTGGGGGAACGATCGGAGGACTGGTATGAAGAGGGGACTACCTTTTGCGACAACAGATCTTGTAGAGTGAATTTTATCTTGTTCACTTGAGGTGATGATTGTTGTGGCAGGATGTTTTAACTTGTCAACTGGAGCAGGGATGGGTGCAAACAAAATTACAGGGGTTGCTAGATGATTAGATATAAGGATGTTGCACTCTACAACATCAGATTTATGCCACATGTATAACCCGTTTCAGAGGGAGTTGAGCTGGTAGCAGTGGCTGTTTGGAGGGGGAATTGAATTGGGAACGGGAATAAAAATAGATGACATATTTTGGTGTAGCATTGTGTGATATTAGGCTTTATCCATGTTGATTTGCTCTGTACTTTCAGGGATAAGCGCAAGGCCAGGATGAAGCGAGAGCAGGAGGCGGCGAGGAAGATTCAGAGATTCCTCAGGCGCTACCATAACAGGTGAGCAAGGAAAATAACATAATCTCAGAGAGCTAATGCAATGAAGACACTCATACAATCACCTCTGGTTAATCCACATCTAACCTAGATATTATCCAGAATATGTATGTATTTAAACCAGTATGGTAACATTGAGTCACCTTAATTTTTTTATCAACCTTGTATGTGTTCATTAACTCAGACCTAATATTCACTGCACTCTCCAGGTACCCAAAGATTATTATAACTCCTGTGTTCACTAGGAAACTGTACACTTTGCTTTACACCAGCAGCGATGCAAACAGACATCGGCTTACCAAACCTAACCTCTCGTACTAAAATAGAATTCAATGCATCCTCAAGTACCTTGTTGCTTATGATTTGTTACACAGTCATTGCAGGTAATTAGAACAAACATCAGTGCTCTCAAGTGGCATTCTGTGGCATTTTCAGGCTTTTTATCCAGCCAGTGCTAGAGGGATGGCATTAGATACCGGGGGCAAGGTATGTTTGTCAAGAATAATGACAAAACTTCATATGTATGATGGAATATACTTTTCCATAAATGAGAGTATTGGATCTCCCTCATTTTTCACAAATTTTTTCCCTGACTATTTTTGGTCATTATAAAAGAAAAGTGATAATAGAAAACAGTAAAAAAAAATGTTTAAGCTTTTTATTTAGCACTAAGTACACCTTATTCTGTCATTTAATCATTTATGGAAAAAAGCTAATTTGAAGACAATTCATTTTCCCACTTCATGATACTCATCCCCTCTCTCTTTCTTTTTTTTTTCAAATTCATGATAGTGTTAACTTGAGATTTTCAAACTCATATATTGTCAGCCTCTGTATAAATATCCTCCATTTGACTAACACTCATATTTGCATTTCACCTTGGTTGCTAATCAAAGAGTTTTCTGGGATGTTTGCTAAATTTTCTGACCTGTGGTGAGTGTAATATTTATCTAACATTCCTACTAAGTCTTGGTGTCTGTTGTTATCATTGTGAAGCAGTCACAAGTTTGTGTAGCTCAATGTATTCTGATCGTATCAAAGACATATATGTGTAGACTGCACAAACACACAAGCATAAACACAACACTCATAGATGTTATTTGAATGAATGTGCCGTATGAAATAGGCAGGCAGAAATTTTGGGGACTTTGTGCAGTTCTTGTGCCCTCGCATTATTGTTATTGTATGTGTTTCACTTGTTCCACAAGTATATCAAGTAATCTTCTGCCTTGGTGGCAGAACAACAGTACTGGCTCTACATGAGACTTTGATGATTTAAGGAATACTTGAGTTTTTTGTTCTGCACTGTATGCCCCTGCCCCTTCCCTCACCCCTTCCCAGCCCTTGCCCCCTACTCCCATTCTACCCCTCTCCCTGGACCCTTCCACACCCTCCCTTGCCCCTGCTTGCTCACATGCTCACTTATCTGGGCGAGATAGAGCTACCGCTGTGATATACCCAAAGTTGCATGTTGCAAAGGAACCTTTGTATGAAGTTTGTGATTAGCTTGAAAACCAACCCAAGAAAAATTAAGGTTGATGGCATCTGCTTGTTGTTGGCCATCAAGATAAAGTGGGTTCAGATATTTTTCACTCTTTCAATATTTGCAAAGCTTTCCAAATAGAAAAAAAAAAAATTGTTCACTTCTATATTTACAGATACTAGATACAGCTGCAGTCTTGGACTTAGCTTGTTACAATATACCTCCTTATCAGATATGTAGAAATTTTGTGCTGCTATTTATGATTTCCTTATACTTGTGGTGCATGTTTGTGTATAGCATATAAAAGAAAATTTGTATTTCCTGGAATGAATTTGTCTTGCATGTGTGGCCTTACATCTATTGCCAAGATGAAAAAAGAATAAACATTGTTCTGGTCACTTTTATTTCAGCACACTTGTAGATTGAAAGTTAACTGTGTGTTTATGGAAGAACATATAATGTCACTCAATTGCAGCAATGCCTCAACATTTACCTTATATAGCAAGTTTGTAGTGTTAATTGTCCTCAGGTATGCTCTCTTTTTTTTTTGGATAGTTTTGTGCTTTCACGGATTTTGTTTCCTTTCCAGTCAAATTCAGATCCTAACCCTGTATTTGTGTTTTTCCATTCCATGTCTGTGTATGATAACACTGCTTCATATTTTTCATGAGTCTACATATCAGCAGTGTGTCTGTTGCATGAAACACCATGTAAGCAGGTTTAACAAGCTTGTTTTGAGCTGCTTCAGTTGGTATGGGAAGATGAATGATTTACATTTTGTAATTTGTACAGTGTGTCAGAAAATTTTGACAGAAACGAAAATGACTTTTCAAAGAAAGAGTGGTGCAGTTGCCAGTAACTTTGTCTTTAATTCCTGTCATGGTGTAGGTAACCTTGTCATTTTAACCTGTTGAGGACAAGTCCCGAGTATACTCGGGCAAGTGTCCATGGGAAATGAGTGTTGTAGCAAAATCAGTCTGTCCTCAACAGGTTAAAGCTCTTTGACAATGGGGAAATGTGTTTACAGAGCTGTGCAGTACGCATCCTACTTCTGTAAAGCCTCCTGATTTACCCTTTTGTAGCCTCCCATACAGGATTATCAAAGTTGACAGATTAAGAATTGTTACGTAGATCTCTCATGGATCATGTTTAAAAAAGTTATTTCAAAGATAGCTCATGGATTCCAGGAGAATTCTTTAGAAACCCTCTGTTTAGACATTGACATCAAATGAACCATCTCTAAATTGACAGTTGGATTGATAAAAAGTTTGTAGATATCACAAAGTTATTGCCAATGAACCCATCTTATCAAATCTTTGAACTTGGGATGTAGGTGTAATCTCTTGAAAATCAACTAAATGTGTTCATGATGGTCATTTACTAATTGCTTTGTCTGTCTTTGAGCAAGTCTGAATCACCTTTGTTTGTATTTCCTGCCATCCATTCTGACAAATTATTTCTACCCTTCTCTCATTTCCCCCGCAACTGTCTCTCCTTCTGGAATCAGGGTGAGGACCTTGAAGCAGAGCCAAGACATGTGGGCCCAGCAGACCCCCTGAGAGAGACGTCGCCACCGGCAATGGAGCGCATCACTGTTTGGCGGAGGAGAGAGAGATGGGATGGTGTCGTCAGAGTTTTGGGGAGAGGAGAGGAGAGACCTGCATGGCAGAAGTCAATGCCAGGTTTACGCAAGGCTTACACTTTGAACAGGAGGGTCATCTTTGGTGTGAGGGAGTACATGATGGTGTTACCATGGTGACTGGAGGACAGAGAGAAAAATCGAGGAGGAGGAGAGTTGCAAATGGGATGGACATTTCATCAAGTGCTTTGTCAGTGTTTTTTAATGACAAATTTGCTCTCAGCCAATCAGATGCAAGGATTTCAGTAGCTTAAAACGATTGTCAGTCACTGACAAGTTTCATGAAATGCTGCTCTGGTATGTCAAGGTTTCGATTGACTGACACCTGAAATTCTTCACACCATCCAGTGCACAATTGGTTTTCTTTTTTGACTCCAGAAAATGTCCCCTATCTATGCAGCATGGTTTGTAGAGGAGAGGAACCTTTTCACATTTTAGTGTAAATGTGCAGGACACATAGTTTATTGTTACTTAAATACTCACAAATTATCTGTAGGGTACAAGTTTTTGTTCTCTAATCTGTAAAGGATTGTTTAATCCAAACCTTATAATCCAGGTATTAGATAATTACTTTATGGGAAGACAAAAGAAAAATTGAATCTAGTTGTTTAGGGTTTAATCTTTTGGCTGATGATTTTCAGCTCTTTACAGTGGAATTTGCTGGCAACAACCAATCTTAGTAGAGCGATGGTTTGAGTATTATTGAAACATACTGAGAGACTGCCAGATTTTCAGTCACACTTTACCAGGAATCATATATACGTGAGTTGTGACTTACTGTTTGCCTGAGCAAAGTGATGCGCACATAGGGCACATACCCATGCAGCCATCAGCATTTGTCTGTGCACATTTGATGAGACCACAAAAGATCTCTGACTTTTTAGAATATACCAGGTAACATTATATTTTTAATATTCAAAGAGCACCACGTAGTATCTTGTTGACATCAGGTTTTATTTCCTGCCAGGATGTTCACTATCTCTTTCTCTGGGTGTAGAGTTGCACATGGTGTAGTGTTTGCGCACTGGTGTAGAGATTGCACACTGGTATAGAGTTGCACACTGGTGTACAGTTGCATACTGGTGTAGAGATTACACACTGGTGTAGAGATTGCACACTGATGTAGAGTTGCACACTGGTGTAGAGATTACACACTGGTGTAGAGATTGCACGCTGGTGTTGAGTTGCACACTGATGTGGAGATTACACATCAGTGTTAAGTTGCACACTGGTGTCGAGTTGCACACTGGTGTAGAGATTACACATCGTTATTGAGTTGCATACTGGTGTTGAGTTGCACACTGGTGTAGAGATTGTACACTGGTGTAGAGATTGCACACTGGTGTAGAGAATTCACATTGGTGTCGAGTTGCACATTGGTGTAAAGTTGCACTGTGGTGTAGATATTGCGTGAAGGACATCTTGCCTGAGGCCTTCTTTGGCTGTGGAATTCATGGTCACTGATAGGCTGTAAGGTTGGTTTGCTGTGCCACAGGATCTCGGCAAGTTATGGTATCTTTTGTTGGACAAAAAGTCGATCATAAATAAGTGTCTGTCCAGGGAGTCTAAATGGAGTGGCTGTTGACAAGTGGGTTGTTGACAACATTGTACACACACTACATCATGTTACCACTAACACTACTGCCAAAACCACCACGACTATCACCACCACTGCCAGAGTCGGTCGCCGCATCGCAGGATCTTGGTAATTCACAGTATCTAGTGGTTGGACAGAAATTTGGTCTTAATTCAGTGTCTGGATATAATTTGAGTCTTGATGGATTTGTGGCTGACAAGTGGGATGCTGATAGCCCTGTCCACATTACCACTACCACCACTACCACCACTATCACCGCTACCACAACAACTGCCACTACCACATCACCACCATCACCATTTCCACCACCACCATCACAATCACTATCACTACCTCCGCAAGCACCGCTACCACCCCTGCATCCACTGCCACCACCATCACCACTACTACCACGATTACTACCACTACCTCCGCTTCCATCTCTGATCTACCACCGCCGCCACCACCACCACCACGACTCTCCCAAACAATGCCAATGCACTGGTGAAGGGTGACATTTTCTGAGCTGCCTTACTCAAATCAGCTGGGCTGATTATTTACCTCCACTTGAGAGTGTTGCATCAACACATAGTCATAGTCACCACAGCCACTAATTCAAATAGTCCCCTTTAATGTGTGGATCACATGGGATTATAAATGAGCCTGTTACAAAACTTCCTTCTCTGCTTTTCTTGCGTGTGGCCAGAATGGTAACTTCAGTCAGTTTGCTGGGCTTGTACTTGCCGTTGTGTTTTATCACCAGTAGATGCTAACTTCTCTGACTGATGGGCGTGTCCTAACTACCATGTATGTCGCTAGTGGGGACGAGGGGGCGGTGGCTTTTCTCAATTGGTGGGCGTGTCCTGCCTCTGATGTTTACAACCATTGGTTAAGGATGGTGTCTGTTGCCAGTGGGTGGGCGTGTCCCACGTGTATGTACAGCCAATGGTGAGAAGAGGGACATAACTGTTGCTGTGGGTAGGTGTCTCCGCCAGAGGTATCATGTTTATAACCAGTGGACAAAGAAAATGAGGATTTTGATTCTCTTTAAATGAGTTTTGCCTCTTACATTCATGGCCTTTTGCAAGGGGGTGGTGATGAATTTTATTACAGATTGCAGGTGTGCCCTACATTACATTTTTATTGGTAACAGCGTTCAACATCTTGGGGAGTGTCCAAGGACTATGGTGACAAGGGTCCTTACTCATTAGCGTGGGAACTGTATCGAGCCAACGTCAGTTAATCCAAACTTGGGACCGATTCAGATCAAATCCAGTTGGGAAGGATGCATACACATTAAGATGTATTCTAGAATGTGACAAAGTTGGCGCAAAATATTGTTCCCAAATGGCTCAGTGAAATAGTTCCTAACTTTGGAGGACTAATTGATCCAAAAATCGTCGGTTGAGAATGATAAGGGCGTTAAGTTGCCACAAAACCCATAGTGTTCAAGACCACTTAACGCCCTTCTCATTCTCAACAGACGAAATTGTCCCTAAGATCAGTTGAATTGAAGTTGGGATTGATTTTAGAGCTGAGTGGAACAGGCCCTGGGTGGAATAAACTGTCTACTAGTGTTCTTGAGTGGTGTCGAAAGGAAGATTCTTACTTTGCCTTTTGTTGGACACTCGCAACCAAGAATACCTGCTTCTTGTTGGCTCCTTTCTAGGCCCTGAATGCCACTTTGAGACAATTTCTGGAAATCAGAAGTGTTCAGTCGACATACTCGGCAGCTGATTCCCATGTAGACAATGCAATTATCAAAATTTTGTAATGTTGTTTGATTTAGTGTGTAATATATTAGCTTACTCTGTGCTCAGTATATGATCACTGTGCTGTGCATATATTTTAAGTATATCATATGACATCATTCTGGTAAATATATATATTATTGTGAGACCAGGATGATATTGTCTTTGCCTTCATAGTTGAGATCGGGAAATTGTTGGACGGAATGTTTCGTCTCTCACTGTATATGAGAATTCCTTTCGAATAGCACAACTGAAATAGTAGATAACTTAGTATAGCTTTTTCTGCACCCTATTTTGATGAAGATTGTTGCCCATGTACGTTACCACTGCCAAAGAGATGTGAATAATTTCAACAGTTGTATATCAAGGAAAGAAAAAGATGATTACTCCCAAAAATTTACTTCAAGGAGAAAGAGGAGATGTAATGTAGAGAAAAGAGACGAAGTGATGTTTTGTTTATGCTTTCTTTTGAAAGCCGTAAGAATGATTATTTGTACTAAGGCGATATTCCTGGAATTAGGTCAGTTTGCACATGTGACTGCATGTGTATGATACCAGTGCCATACCCTGTATTGAACTCTTCTGCGAAAATATCGTAACTTTGGAGATATCCAACATCGCGTCCTTCCATTTTCCATTTGGAGGGTGGGAGGAGATAAGGAAAGGGGATGGTCGAAAGATTCCATGTTGCCACGGTTAGTCCATCATGTGACTTGATCATGTGATCAGAGTGATCAGAGCGAAAGGGGTGGTACATGAGGCATGGAAAGTAATCGTGCCCCATGACACGCATGTAGGGCGCCCTCATTCAGCTCCTGTCTGTCAGTAGAAGGGACAGTAGCCACTCATTTATTCAGTGAAGCGTTAAGGCCAGTCATCACATTATGTGCTTATGATGCATACTTGCCCTGCATACATGCCCTCCACTCAGTAGTTATGGTCATTATCACTGTTTTTTTTTTTTTCATTTCCTTCTGCAATTTTTTTACATTTTTCCCCTTCTTCCCCCACCCTCTCTGTTTTTTCAGGATTACCTTTTCATCTATACACAAAGCAGCTGCCCAGTTTGGTCAGGGGTCCTCTTTGGTAGAGGGGTTACAGGTTTGATTGTAAGAGTTTGGCAGTCCCTCTGGTAGAAGACTGTGAGACCCCTTTGTAGTTTCATTGCTCTCAATCTGTCCTGAAGAAAAAAAAAACCAGTACTAATTCAGCCATTTTGTATGGACAGGAGAGCAACCAATGTAGTAGGATATGTCATCTGCCTTCTGCTTACACCATCCACATTTTTGTTCCTTTCATGTGGCACAAATGGGGAATATGAAACAAAAATTAAATCAGCCAGAATCATGAAGTACATGTAAAGAATACTACTGACAGTTGAAATGTATACCCATTCCAATCCATCAACAAACTCAGAATTATCTGAAATGTGCCAGCATGACAAGATGATATTTCAGCTGCAATCCCTTCCCCGCCTCCCCCCCCCCCCCTCCCAAATCTCATCGCGTGACAACCCCCATCTCTTCCTCATTCTGCTTTGATGGAATGTAGAGAGAAACGCATGTGGATCTACGAGTCGTCATGGAACTTGCCACTATGCAAATCTGTTTTCACATAGAGACAGATTCTTGTTCTGTTGACACATTATCATTCATTTGTCTTGTTCAGAGAAAACTTGTTTTTTCTTCAAACTGAGGCAACAAACAGCGACGATGTAGATTTAAGTAGGAATGTGCGCCTTAAGTGTACATTTGTGAAGTGCCAAGATATCCGTACAATGTACGAGGAGATAACTCTCCTGCTAATTGGGAGATTTCTTACTGAATGTAAATTTGCTGACATGGTCTCATTTCAGACTTTGATTTGCATTTGCCAGTGAGGTGGCATACTTGTACATATATATGTACTTATTTATCATTGGAACTGTACCTGTACATTCTGTTTGAAAGAAAAAAAAAATACCAACAAAATGAAACTATTTATACTTTTGCCTATACTACTTGTGTGCCAGCATTTTGTATTTGATTGATTTTTACCGTGAAATAATGCCCTTTCTTTTTCTATGCGCTGTTTCAATTCACTTTTGCTACTGCTGACTAAAAAAAAAAAAAGGCAAGTTATGTTTTCTGTCAAAGGAATGAAATGGTTGAACCGATGGTTGCATCTTATATTCCATTGTGTGCTGTGCAGAGAATTTAAAAAAGAAAATGAATTCAGACCGTCATTCAGTCTGAAATGTTTGATCCCACCCAGGATTGTGTATGTGTATTCCGTATTCTTCGTAATCATGAACTGGCGTAATTGTTTTTAGTAGATGAAGAATCAAAAGATTTCTTGTAACATGGGAATTGATATCAAATTTATGCAGGTCAAAGTTGTGATAGTTTTCCCCTCCAACAAAAAGTAAACACACATGTGTACTCCAATCAATGTAAGTTGATAACACCTGGTTAGTTTCACTTATTCATGTTTGAATTTTGAAGGCTCAGAATGTTGCTAGTTGGTTTATCATTTCAGCACTTTGGAAAAAAAGAAAGGCAGTTCATTTAACCAGATGTGTTTTCCTGAAATATACAAAATATGCAACTTATTTGTAACAGCAGTTTTGTTTTGCACATGTTAAGGTTTGCACTGTTTGCAACATATTATTATACGCATTGATGCATTGATTTATTCAAAGTATGCGTGCTGAAAACATAACCAAAAAGTTCTTGTGAATTGTCATAGATTTTTTTTTTTTAAGAACTCGATGTAACTTTGTAAAATCCATCACATATGTACTACTGTAGACGATGGATTGTAAACGATGTATTCATGAAATTGATAAATAGCTAAATGATCAACTAGGACAAAACTTCAGGGAAAGTGATACGTATACATAACTGTTTTGAATAATCTATATACCTTATATATTTCCTTTAGAATGAATGAGAATTTTCATCTCTCTCGGTATCTGCTATCGATTTGATTCTTCTCTATTCTGGGTCATTCGTGCTAGCACGTTTGATAAATGATAGCATGCCTAAACCAGCTGCATGGTTACTTAATATTACATGTAGACATGTCAGAATATGTGTCCTGTATCTCATAGAGAGAATAAGAGAGAGAGAGAGAGAGTGAAAAAAAAAAGGAGGACTCGCCTGTATCATATGTATAGATATGATTGTTATTGCACAGAGAAAGAAAGAAGATATATTTATATCAATTCATATCAGTATTAAATACTTTGTAGTTGTGCAAGACGGTTTAAAAATGCATACTTGCAATCAATTATTTTGATGTTTATCATATCACAATATATTTGTATGTGTTGTTTTCAGCTTGTATTCTGAATTGATTATTTAAATAAAAAAAAAAAAAACAACCACAGAAATGGCAGATGGATGACTTTTGTGTTGAAATTATCCTACTGTAGGTTTACACGTCTGATTACAAACACAGAAATTCTGTGCCTGTGATATTTCATTTACTTTTCAATAGCAAGAAGTACCGAAAGAACAATGCAGTAACCAAATTATATTATGCAGCTCCGTCTGTTATGTCTGACCCCAAGAAGTGAATTCTAATTACTTGTATAAACATAACAACGGGCACCTATGCTGTGTCACATGTTTCCAGAACTGTCCTGGGAATTGCTGAATTCCCTATAATCGTTGAAGCGTACAATGCCGTGCCATGTTTTAGTTGACTTTGATGAATAGGATAAAACTGAATACGCAGAATGGTAGCAGTTTTGTGAAAATCTGACTTAAAAGGATGTATTCAGTGTAGTTTGATTTTGAGATGGGGAATTCAAATTTTAACTTTTTGCAACATAATTAGAAACCACTTATAAAATATTATAGAGCAGACAATTCAAAGAGGATTTCAAAGTTTGTCTGATGAAAATTGGTTTTGAAATGGCCGAATATCCAAAAACAAAGTAAAACAAGGTGATCCTTAATAAAAGGTGGGTCCCACCTTTTATTAGCACCTCTTTGTTTTTGGATATGATTCCAGCTATTTCGAAACCGATTTTTTAATCAAATAAACTTTGAATTCATCTTAGAATTGTATGCTCTTTCATACTCATAAAACATATTTCATTATCTCACAAAACAGTTTGAAACCCCAAACCTCATCTTAACCGAAGCTATACCATCTTGTAAAAATGTGTGAAAGTCGAGTCATTTCTGGTACATCTGTGAAAGCACAAAATTATGGACAAGCTTCTTCCTCGTATTTTTTTCTGGCAAATCCCAATTGTATCAACACTGAAATTAATCTTACTTATGAAAACAAAGTGCTGTGATCTAATTTGCTTATGAGGAAATTATTTCCAAGCAATCCATGTGTATGAACATATTTTTGTACCTAGTCTGATTTCTGTACAGCTTTTCCTTGTTATTTATGTCATATGATTTTTTGTTTGATGTATGTGTGTGTATATCTGCACAAAATGATACAATCTGTATGTGATCTTGTTCAGTGCTGTACCAAAGCGTAGGGTAAACCGTGCAATGCGACAGGAGAGAGATCTTGTCAGGAAATAATTTTAGCTATCCTTGCGACAAGAAAAAACACAATAATCCTGCTTCTTGAGTGATTTGTGATTCATACTGTCCATGCAGTGAGAAAACTAGAAATCCAAGTTAATTAAACCTTGTACTGCTGTCTTTGCCGATTGGCACAAATGTCTGGGAACTGTTTTCCAATGAATAGAGATTACCGAATCCTCTTGATCTCTATTGTGTTACTATGGCCTTTCTGTTTTAGACCAAGGCACATTGCTAACACCCGAGTGGGCTGGCTGAGTTACAATTAGGTCAAATTTTGAACTCTTTATTTGCCATGGTGGAAACCCCCTGTGTGCCACGTTATTCTGAGACACGAAGGTAGTCATGCTTTGAGAAAGAATTCTGTTTTTACAATCTATATAACTTCTACAAATTTCTGTTAAGCTGGACATATAGTGAGCAAAGTTGAAGAGGAATGCCAAGCTTTGCTTAGATAAAAATTGTATGACAAATCTATTTTGAATTTTTCTTTTGAATGACCAGTTGCTACATTACTGTAAAGGCATGACTTTTGCACATACAACCGTGACAGAAACTTAGAATTTACACGCAAGTCTAGTTGGAAACACCGCTTGATAGTCAATCACCACATAGAATGCAAGCTGTATGTGAGAGGAACAAAAGCGCGAGAAATGTTTTCATTGTGCCGAGGCATTAGGCGATTTTTCGATCGGTTTGGGCGTTTGAGCAGAATATGCGAAGTTGGCACGCCGTCAACTGAGTCAGATGTGCGAACGTGGCACATAAAGAGTTAAGGAAATGTGTGAATGTTGATGAAAAAACAGCATAAGTTACAGCGAAGTGCCTGGGCGCGTAAAGGGTGAACTTTTCATGGCTGTGATTCTCCTGAGCTGTCACTAGAGTTGCCAACATTCACTGATTACCTCTGAGATTGTGAGATAACAGGTGATTTCATGACCTCTTACTTCGGTTGTAACCGTGGCTACATGGTCCTAATGAAAGTTGAGACTTTTCATATACTGTAAAAGTGGAAATTTTCGCGGTGTTGAAATTTTTGTGTATTTCGCGCAACCAAAAGCTAGAGTGAAAATAAAAGCACGCGAATATTTTTCCGTGCCATATGTTCCAGTACGTGATGTCTTGATTCCGCAGAATTAAAAACACGCGAAAGTCTTCTTGCACGGCCAAGCGCGAAAAATCAGGCGCGTGAAAATATCCACTTTTACAGTATCTGATATGACCTTAGCTGTGTCTACTGTGTGACTTTCCAATATTGTCTTAAGCTCTTTTGACCACAATTTTTGCTTTTCTGAAATCTCTATTTAATGTCAATCAAATGATTCAACAAATCAGTAAGATTTATGACAATTGCATATTTTGCAATAAAAATTCGTAGTATAAATAGTAACAACCTGTCACTAACAACAGTAAGTTACATCCCACCCACACTATAGATGTGCACTGGTACTGCACAGGTGGAGCAGGAGGTTGACGGTCCACCTTCCTAGTTTGTTTTGTTTTGTTTTTCAAGTGAAATCTGGAGTGTTGTTTCTGTGCAGCAGTTAAACCTTCATCATTTGCTTGGGAGAACACTTGGTAATAATGGTATATTGCCACTTTTATGAGAGTTGGGTCATTGAAATATATATTGAAACCAGTTGGGAGGATTTTCAGTTTTCATAAGTGGCAGAAATTCAGGTTTTTGGATTGCCCTGAAGGACTAATGTGTGGGTTGATTTTTTCATAAGGGAACGTTTAAACATGGCATGATCAGATGTAACACATTAATTGTGGCTGGTACAGAGACTGGTACAACAGTTCCATGAGATAGTTTATAAGATTATGTATGGTTTATTCCAATCCATGTAATTCCAAAATAGGAGCAATTTTAGGTACTTTTAACACATCCCATTTACTGTGTATACTAAATTGTGGATTACATATCAAGTCATACATGTATTTTGGTCAAACTCATCAAAGGTAGCTCTTCGTTGTTTCCACTGCTCTTACAGAGTGTAGGTAGTGTTTACAGGGAAGAACAATATTCAGTGTGTATGGAAATTATTCTTAGTTGTCCTTTGAAAGGGAATTTTTTTTTTCTTTTTGACCAGATAAAAGTTAGTCTGAAAAGAAAGTAAAAGTTTATAAGCACGAGAGTGACAAATATCGGATAAAAATTAGGGAAGTTATGAAAATGTGAAATGTCACTGATTTTTGCAGAACAGATTTTGAACAGTTGATATGCATTGTGTTAATTTGTTATCTTTTGACATCATCACGTCACATTTTCCATTGATCGTGGGGGGAAAAAAACACACCAAAGCACTGACAGAGATTAATTTTTTTGCTCTAAAAACAAAAAACATAATGTTATTCCTGGCTGAATAACTTTGAAATAACGGTTAGTCAGATATGTTTCATAGGATTTGAGGCTGGGACATGACTGCTTTTAAGCTGAAACACTGGAAATGTAAAGATTTTGTGTACCGTTCAAGAACTTTTTTTTTTTTATTTTTCAAAGATGGCAAAACTTCATAATTTTATAACTTTCTTGATTTGTCACTGTTGTTTTCAAAAGAAAAAAAGAATACACATTCTTATCAGACACACTTTAAACTGGTCCAGAATTCCCCCTGTAATGACAAATCACTTTTTATGTGTATGTCCTGATTGTTTGAATGATGTATGCATAGTATTCTGAAATGCAAGTAACTCTAGTCTTGTATTCATCCGTCATATATCAGCTGAAGAGTAATGTAAAGGCAGCTAAGGGATGGGAGAAAATGAACCACATATTGTATGGATTTGTTGGGTTTTGTTTTTCAATACGAGAAAGTGTTAACTGCCACCTTGGTAGGGATTTATGCTTGTATCACCTCAACGTCCACAATGTGCCCAGGTTCCTCTTTCACTACAATGAAGACATGTACGGTATATTTTCAATGCGCACAGGTCCGCTCTTACTCGACGTAAGGCCGTGAAGTTATTAAGTACCCGATTGAATCTACATGTACGAGCAGGTAGATCGTACAAGCTGCTAGACGGTAATTTCACGTTCACATACATGAACACAGGGTATCCATTTGAAGGACATCTAGACTGCTTCTCGTGAGAATTTTTATCCTAATTTCCTTTTGCTCTTCATCGTTACTGACCACCGTGACGCGTATGTCATGGAGGAAAATAGCTGGACTGTTGATTCTTCTTCTTTTTTGTGATATATTTATTTTACACTGACTTTCTGTTTCCTCGTAGCGAGTTGAAATAAAAGATCAGAAAGCAACATCAACCATAATCGAAACGTCTTCTCTTTAATATGTGCCTGTTAATGGAATGTGTCTATGTGTACAGGGCCCTGTTTTATGAAGAGTTAAAATTTATTATATAGTTGACTTCAACTGTAAGTCTATGGCAGCCCATGTGGTAAGGAAATTTAAAATCAATTTTATCTTTTGATAAAACGGAGCCCAGTTCAATTTTACATGGGTACAGATGTGTTTGTATTTTGCATTTCACACAAGCACGCATGTACACACACACACACACACACACACACACATTCACGCATGAATATTATATATTACAATGTACATGATCTTGAATACGCTGTACTACTGAGTGAGTTAGTGTATGTAAAAAAAAAGTAACACTCCAAAAATTGGCATCTATTTTACAAGCCAGCTATGAACGAGAGGGAAATTATCACACATGTATTGAAACAGTGCTTGATCCCGAATCATTTGGTATCATTTTTGTGTGGTATGTGTTCACGCTTGGATGAACAGGAGGCATTGTTTGCGAGAGAGCAAAAAATCGATTACGCAAAAATATTAAAAGTGAGAAAATGTATAAAATGAAATTCAATGCTGAGCATTTATCATGCGTTTTTCATAAGCAAAGTCGCACATACACATAGCCTCACATCACATGGTAGGCCAGACATTAAGATTAACATTAGATTCCTTGAGAAGAAACTGACAATTTATTGTGATGTTGATACACCAAACTTTCATTACAACAGTACGATTGAATTCAAGTTCATGAAATTCTTCCGTCGAGATGTTTTCATTGCAACTGATTGACAGATTGCCCTACATCGACGTAGATTAATCACTGAATTTATCACTGTTTTTAGTAGTAGCCATGATTTAAAAAAAAAATCATGGGCGTACATACTCGAGCAGGATTCGAACCTACTACCTTCTGAGATCAGGAGGTCGCAGGTTTGAATCCTGCTCGAACACCATGTCCAGAAAGACATCAGAAAGAAATCGTACAAATCAACTCCACGCGCGTAGATGTCAAAATGGTTGCGTATGTACAAAGTTGACCAATCAATCAACTATAATGAACGATGACCTTGAGTCGGTCAGGAACACACAAAGTTTAGGTACCTCAGAGTATAAATGCTCTTTCGGGGAGGGTATACATAATCAATCATGTCCCTCGATTTCGTCTAGTAAGAATAAGTTCCAACAATAGCACTTCAAAACGTTTGGATAACTCATTCTGAATGTTCCCTCCCAGACCTGTCAATATCTACAAAATGATCACAACTATCTGCACAATGTTAACTCATACCAATATTTCTCAGTGGAATACATGGTTAGCGTGCTCAATTGTAGCTCGACAACAATATCTATTCAGACATACCTGTTAATAACGTCTTTTGAGGGTTGTTGGATACTCTTCCTTTCAGAGAGGAATGTATAAAGGTGGGTTCCCACTGCCGATCATGTCAACTCGATCAGGCCTGACCAACCTATTTGGCCTGGTCGGCCTCTCTCGGGAAGGGCGATCGGGGTCGATCTATACCATGATCGGCATTGGTCGGGCTTCCTACACAATTTTTGATATGTCAAAAATTTGTGTAGGAAGCCAGACCAGTGCCAATTATGGTAGATCGACCCAGATCGACCCCAATAACAATTGGGGAATTGGGTGCTAACGAAAAGTTGGTAGCAGAAAGGGGGCGCTGCGCAAAATGAAAGTTTGTGAGTCCTTTGAGGGTGAAGGTCTGCCATCGTTGTACATTACAATGAGGTGCCACTTTCAGAGCAACAGTTTAAATGCTCACAGCTTATTAGTATTTTTTTTTCGATACCTGTTTTGCGACTGTAGTCAAAATAACTTCATGGAAGTGCAAAACTCCGTAGAAACTTTCTTGCCAAAATTATAATGTGGTATTGACTTGTACGTCCTCGTTGATTAGAATGCCACTATAGGTTTACCCCGACTGTAATCTAAAAAAAGAAAAAAAAAAACGGCTGAAATTGAATAGACTACAATGTGGGTCAGTATGAGAGATATATTGAAGTCTCAATAAATTTAACTGAGACTTCTACGAAATCTTAACATTCCATGTACAAAGTGTTACAAAAAACATTTCCCACTTTTGATCCTTGACGAGGATACAGTCATGGAGACCTCCCTCACTATCAGCCCCTTTCAACCTGATCTCGATTCCGCAAGTACTGCCAATCGATGGACGAAATGGGTGACGAGTTTGGAGTTCTACTTCGATGCCGCTGATGTGACGACGGACAAGCGGAAGAAGGCTCTGCTCCACCACATGGGACAAGCGACGCAGGCGATATTTCTCTCTGACATCCGGCCGTCCCTTGCAGCGCAAGACCCAAAAGTAGAAGAGACTTACGCGAATATAAAGAAGGCGTTGTCGTCTCACTTTACGCCCAGTATCAACGAAGATTTCGAAATCTTCAAATTTCGTCAAGCTCGTCAACTCCAAGACGAATCGGTTGACGAGTATGCAGCTCGTCTCAAGGCGCTTGCTGCCAACTGTAAATTTGCCGACATCAACAAAGAAATCAAGCAGCACATCATCTACAGCTGTGCAGATGCTGGACTTCGCCGTCGAGCTCTCCGGGATTCGACCCTCGACCTCCCGAAATTGCTTGTTCTCGCACGGACTCATGAAGCAACTGAGAAGCAGGCCAAGCAAATTGAGGACGATCTCGGCAAATTAAGCCTTGCGAGACAGGAACATTCACTCACACATAATGTGAACATTGCTCAGGCAACCTGCCCAAACTGTGTGACATCGCATACGAACACAGGCTCGTGCCCTGCCAGAGGTCGTACCTGTAATTACTGCGGGAAGATGAATCACTTCGCGTCAGTTTGCAAATCAAGACTGGCAGGCAGACCACCTGCCAAGCCCTCGTCATCGTCCCGTGATCGTCGTTATGACCATCCTTCTTCGGGATCTTCGGCAAGATCCAGCCGTGAATCAAGCTCATCGAACCACCCTCGATCGTCGCGCTCATCGCGATCATCATACCGCCATACAGAACGTCGTAAACACCGCGAGTCTTCACGCTCATCATCGCCGTCGCGATCATCTTATCGCCGCCAAGAGGACCATAACTCTCACCGTGTGTCGCGCTCGTCTTCGTACAGTCGCGGATCTCGACTACACTCAAAGTCGCGATCATCACACCATCGCCACTATGATAAAGATCACAAGTCTGAGCGTCTATATCGATCGTCGTCTCGTTCATCGTATTATCGTCGCCGCGAATCTCAACGGGCACACCACATCACCCGTGACCGTGATACATCTCTGTCGTCGTCATCGGAGGACGATGATTTTCGTCAATGCGATTCCGAAAATGTGATCGTCGATACTTGGGCAAGCATCAACATAATCAGTGAGTCTGACTTTGCCAAACTCTGAAACAAACCAACATTGCACCGGACAGGAATCAAAGTCCTCGCGTACGGAGCATCGCGCCCACTACCCATCGCAGGCAAGTTTCGTGCCAATATCATGGCCATCGACGACCGCATTGTCGATGCCCAATTTTATGTTGCATCAGGCAACACGATAACAGACTCCCTGCTCGGCTATAAAACAGCATGTTCAATCGGACTTGTAAGGCTACACGATTCAGTACACAATGTCGCGACTTCTACTCAGCCCCTTGATCGTGATCGTTACAATGCCGACATCGTGTCCCGGTACGACACTTTGTTTCGTGGAATTGGAAAACTGAGCAATCACCAAGTGAAGCTACATATTGACCCATCTGTACCACCAGTCGCTCAATCGCACCGACGGCTCCCATTTCACCTTCGATCTAAAGTCGAAGAGGAGCTGCACGAGTTGGAGAATGCGGACATCATCGAACGCGTCCATGGTCCGACCCCGTGGATTTCTCCGATCGTAGTGACACCAAAGCCCAATCGCCCCGACAAAATTCGCATCTGTGTTGACATCTGGGTTCCGAACAAAGCAATCACCCGATCAAGGATATCAACACCCATCGTTGACGACATCATGCACTGCCTCAATCGAGTCAATGGTGCCGTGGTCTTCTCAAAGCTGGACCTTGATAAAGGCTACCATCAACTCGAGCTTCATCCCAAATCACGTGACATAACCGCATTCGCCACACACATCGGTACATTCCGGTACAAGCGATTAAGTTTCGGGATAACGAGTGCCGCCGAACTCTTCCAGGAAATGATCCGTCAACTCCTCGCCGACATCGACGGAGTTCTAAACATGAGCGATGACATTTTGATCTATGGTTGCACTCAAATGGACCATGACCGCGAACTACATGCCGTTCTGTCACGTCTTCGCGATAACAACCTAACGCTGAACAAAGACAAATGTGAATTCAGCACAAACAGGCTCAATTTTTTTTTTTTTTTTTTTTTTTTGGGGGGGGGGGCATGTCTTCTCACGAGCGGGGATTTCACCGGATCCCAAGAAAGTCGCCGCGATCGTCGACAGGACCGCACCCACCAACCCGAGCGAAGTACGAAGTCTTCTGGGAATGACAAATTTCTGTGCAAGATTCATTCCTAACTATTCAACAATCTCGGAACCGCTGCGACAGCTCATCCAGCAAGATGTTCCATGGTCGTGGACAGACGAGCACGACAATGCACTCCAACAACTTCGGAGCATTCTAACGAGCCAACCCGTATAGCTGCCTACTTTGATCCGAACAAACACACAACCGTCGTCGTAGACGCAAGCCCCTCCGACCTCGGAGCGATTCTCACCCAGCGGACGGACCCTGACATCGCTCCCCATGTAGCGAGCCGCTCACTCACCGACGTCGAACGTCGATACTCACAAACTGAGCGGGAAGCCCTAGCCGTTGTATGGGCTTGTGAACATTTCCACTTATACTTGTATGGAACTCAATTCGTGCTCGTGTCCGATCACAAACCTCTTCAACAACCTCATCTTCAAGCTCATCTTCAACAACCCGAAATCGCAGCCACCTGCTCGCATACAACGCTGGAGTTTGAGATTGCAACCGTACGATTCCGTTGTTCAGTACAAGTCAGGGAAAGATAACCCGGCTGATTATCTGTCCCGTCATTCACGACCTTCGGCAAATGTTACCTTACCCTCACAGAGCGCGGAAGAATATGTTAACTTCATCGCGAGCAACGCAGTTCCGAAAGCGATGTCGATCAACGACATCAGAACAGCAGCCGCCAACGACTGTACCTATCAAATTGTGCTCAAGGCCATCCATGACAATGATTGGCCCCTACATCGAGATGATGAACTATTCGCGTATTACCGCATACGAAACGAGCTCACTGTGACCGATGACGACGTCATACTCCGTGACCGTCGCATTATCGTACCTTCGTCTCTTCGCGATCACGTGATAAAGTTAGCGCACGAAGGACATCAAGGCATCGCGAAAACAAAACAACTTCTTCGCACCAAAGTGTGGTTTCCACAGATCGATGCCCTGGTCGAAAAGAAAATTCGCACCTGTCTTGCATGTCAAGCCGTCACCAATGACCACGCCCGAGAGCCGCTAAAAACGTCTGAGCTTCCTAATCGTCCATGGGAGCAAGTCGCGATAGACTTTTGTGGACCTCTTCCATCAGGTCATTATTTTCTCGTCATCGTCGACGAGAGTCACAATGTGGCTTTCGTTGTCAAAGGAGTACCACCACAGGACTCTTGAGTTCTGTGAGTATCACCGACATGCTGTTTACTGCCCGTCAAATCCAAGAGAAATGTAAGGAACAGCAAATACCTCAATATATGCTATACTTGTTGATCTGACTATCAAAGGTATTCGACGCTTTTAACCGACGCAGTGTGGGGAAGATCCTTGAAAAATTTGGATGCCCAGATAACTTATCATCATTATCAGACAGCTGCATGATGGCACGGTTGGTATTTAGAGTCTGCCAATGGATGGCGAGCGCTCTGACCCACTTCCTATATCAAAAACTTATGGGGTCAAATAGGGCTGTGTCATATTGCCCCTTGCTTATTCTTTTTCTTTGCTGCAACGCTGCAAGAAGCTCTCCAAGACTGCAGAGACGGAGTGGCACTTCGCACAGGTCAGCTCTTCGATCTTGCTCGTCTGAAGGCAAAGTAACTGATGAAGGTTACAGAGGTCCATCCACGAACTGCTTTACGCAGACGACTGTGCACTCGTAGCTAATTCTCAGGAAGAAGCCAAATACTCTTCGACAGTTTCACAAGAACAGCACCGAAGTTTGCTCTCTTGATCAGCTCAAAAAGGTTTTGTTTCAACCAATTTGTGGTCAGCCTGCCCAGGAACCGGTCTTCCAGGGAAGAAGTGTAGCTGGGCAACAACATGGTGCCCATTGTCTGTCAGCACTTGGCTAGACTCACTTTACATACGGCATTGGGGCTTAGTCCAGTTAAAGGATGTAAACTGGAGGAATATTGTATTCAAATACTTTGATATTTTCTTTAATGAAATTTGTAATTCCAGTCAAGAGTATAGACAGTAATTTTCCATCGCGATAAAAAATACAGAAAACTGTTTTTTAATTCATAGATGAGGGAAAGAATGAGAGAATGAGGCAGCTTTGGCCACATTTGCAAAAATTAGAACGATTGAAGATGGTGATTATATTACAGATGTATACATACGTTTAAACAACATATATGTTTATATACTATTGATTATGTAACGCAATCTTTTGAATTTGTTAAAAATAGCCAAATTGCAGTGCAGTGCCATCATATAATTTGTGTGGACGACGTTAATGAAATTGCTGAAAATTGATTTGTAAAGCATGCAATACAGAGAATAAATCAAATCAAATTAAATCAAATCAAATCAATTCGATGGTGTAGAAAGGTTAAAAAAGATGTTCAGCTCGATTGTTCAAAGTGGATATCTTGTTTGTTATTTCTAATCTTTCTTAACGTCGCACGTCCGACCTTATTTGTCGTTGTTTTGCTGTATAAATTTTCAGGAAACGGGATAATCGTGATACATCGGAGCGTTAAAGGTGCGGGTGCGTGCATGTCCTTTGTCGCGTTTTCTTCTGCTTTTTTATGGGTTTGGTTAATGTGTGGATGTGAGTAGGGGTGGATTTGATATGTGTAGAGTGGTTTAAAGTCCGGGGCTTAATGTGCATGCTAGTGGGAGTGGTCATGAGAGTGGTATTGCGGGGACATATCATACGGTTGGTACATGCAGCAAGTGCACACATATGATTGTTTTTGTTTTGCATTATAAAAATCAGGCATAAGGGGTATGGTGATTATGTTACACAAAGTTAATATGGATGTCGTTCGATTAAAGAGATGGTATATAATTGGTTGAGGTGAGGATTCAGCTTTTAACTTTTTGCGAGAACTTAGAATCCACTTTATGAAATGTCAAAGAGCATACAATTCTGAGAAGGATTCAAAGTTTACTTGAAAATCGGTTTTGAAATGAGAATCCACTTTATGAAATGTTAAAGAGCATACAATTCTGAGAAGAATTCAAAGTTTACTTGAAAATTGGTTTTGAAATGACTGAGATATAAAAAAAAAAAGCAAAGTGAAACAAAGCGATCCTAATAAAAGGTGGGTCCCACCTCTTATTAGGATTATTTTGTTTTGGATATCTCTGCCATTTCAAAACCAATTTTCGTCAAAATAAACTTTAAATTCCTCTTAGAATAATGTGTTTTTTTCATATTTCATAAGAGATTTCTCATTATTTTTTAAAATATCATCAAAAGAAGTTGGAAACCTAAAGCCCCATGTCCCATCTCATCCGAAGCTGTATCATCCCTTTAACATTGAAGTATATTTATGCGATTTTAGTATACTTCATTCTTATGTATCGGTTTGCAAAGTTACAATCAAGATGTTTGATGATATAAATTTGTGATGTTTCATGTGCAGCATTAAAGACACAAAGCATGCAGGTTTAAAAATATGTTTAATGCTTTGCTATCTATGTTAAGGGAAAAAACAGTAGTTACCGTTTCTTGTCTGCTATTACATTACTCATTCACTTTATGTTTAGGCACCTTTATCTTTAATACCAAGGTGGACAGGAACTTAATTTGCATATTCAGCAGTTGACATGACGACGATCTTAGTTTTCTCATGGCTACTGACACTTCTTGATTCTTATTTTGTCCATGTTTGTTTGTTGTTTGTCGTATTACGATCTGGCAAACCACCCATTCTGTGTAGAATATGCGAGATTCATCAGTTCACATTAATATTGAAGTCCCGAGTAACTCAGTAACCTGCTGAACGTGCATAGTACACGTGTGATATGTGTGGCATGAATAGTGATGTTATTTGAATTTGCGAAGACCGAAATAATCATGCAAATCCTAGTTGTTTTGGTCAGACATCATAATAAGCATTATACCAAACTTTGGCGTAAGTTGATCAAACATATTTTTGTACTCTCTTTAAACGATGTCTTCAAGCGTTTAACACATGCCACATATAAACTATACCAAATGATTCTGGATAAAACGCTCTTCCATAAGATGTATATTTACTGTTCATAAATGATTCCAAAATAAATTGCAGTGTTCTTAGTGTAAGCACACACACTCTCTCTATCATATATACAGACACATACACACATGCATACCGCTAAGCATGTGCGTAGACACCCTCTCGAACAATCTCACAGCATTACTCATTAAACTTCGTAGAGTACCGAAGTGATGATGTCATAGTCCTTAGTTAAAGCTTGGGTTGGAACCACGTGCGAGCATAAACACGCTCGGGCCAAGTGATGTTGTTTAGAACCAGTTTCCATGGCGATGAAATGGCTATGACACCACACTTTTGTACTCTGTAAAGGAGAAATGTACTTTTTTGCGTGACAAATAACGCAGTACAAGGTTTGTGTGTTTAGGTTAAACATGAATGTTAATATGAAAGTCATATACACGCAAATACAAAACATCGGGTGCAAAGTTGACACAACATGACTTTACATTCATTTGTGATTCTCACTGTCACAAGACGAAAGCTTGGTAATTTTTTAGAAATCTGCATCTTGACACGTATGAAAATTACCATCTTGGTCTTTTGAGAGCGATAACCGTATAATATTCACTTAATTCTTCCACGAGAAAAATCTTACACAAAGCAACGTGGACTTCGTTGAATTTGCGAACGATATGATTTCACCTTACAATAAACACCTCAAGTGTATTACTGCACACTAAAGACAGAAAGTTTTATCCATTGTAAAGAATCAACTTGCTTAGTCTTTGAGGTTGTGTGATATTTTAACTTTCTTTTGTGCGGTGTAAAGAATAAAGAATCGAAAGACTTCATTTCTTTCTCACAATAATCTGCAATAATATAATACTATTATTGACAACATATTCACCGCCACTAAGACAGTCATTTTGAGCTAACCGCATACACTGGTATAGGAAGATCAGATATTGTATGGTTTTTCTTTACGAAAAAAAAAATCATTTATCCAAACTTGTATAACCCATGTCGCTTTTGATAAAAGTGATGTCTATTCCAAAGAGACAAAAGCGCATGCATTTCTCTTCTCTGAGATCATGTTATGGAGGGATTGAACAGACATGGGCGTGTGCAGATTTCTGAGACTCTGTATTATTTGCATAACTTGCCGAGCTCTATACCTCCGGAAATCACCCGCCGGATTTAACATTTTCCTAGCAACAATGCCAATAATAGTGTATAACACTGCACGGACCCATCAGGCCTGTACCTCTCATCTTTTGAAAGCGATGCCCGCAAACTTATCGGAATCTCAACTGATTTCACACCATTCCACATCATGTTCACAGTCAAGCTGATTTTACCTAAGTAGGGTACAATCGGACCAAGAGAATGATAGAGGTTTCACCAAAAATCGGACATAGAATGATAAAGTTATTGAAATTTGGAATATCCCATATTTTCAAAGAAAAGTAATAGTGGTCACAACCGCGGGTGAAAAATTGCTGAGGTGATGACGTCATCAACTCACTATACCTCATAATTGTTTTGTACAGAAAGAATCATCAAAACCGTATTTTGCGTCGATTATTTATCAGGGATACCAATCTGTACATTTTGTGCATTACAACACAAATTTGATGAGAAACATTGTAAGGTTTCCAATTCGATTTTTTAAAAAAATATGTGAAGCTTTGTGTTTACCTTTATGAAAGAATTGTCTGCTTGACACAAAATTCTGCTTTGTTTTTCATAAAGACACTTAAACAATTTGAATTCCATAGCTCTCTTATTCTAGGTTTTATTTTTATAAAACATCTACTACTCCATTTCATGTTTAACTTTAAAGTATATCAAAGTTGATCGAAAGTCGTGTGGAGTTGCATTTTAAATATCACTCCAAACCATTACCTTTAATATTGAACGCAAGTCTCTCGATTATTTTTCTGCCCTGGTAGTTTATGCATTAATGACCACTGACTCAAGTAGATTGTGTAGAATTTCATAACACACATTATGTAATCACAAAAGTCAATAACTGTGATAGTTTCAACGACACTTTACACTTTCACTTGTCGACTTTACATGGTAGACTAACCTCACTTCACGCTCGACTTAGGTTAAAGACATTGCACCACTTAACGTCCATTTCAAAGTAATTACTTTCAAAATATAAACAGAACAACGTAAAGACCCTCATGAAAGTTTATAATATATTAATATAAGAGACAAGAGACTAAAACTGAACACACAATGAACACAAACTTATGATTTTAACCTAATCAGTATGTTACAAAATGTACAGTTAGTCTACAAAAAAAAATGAATCAAAGACTCAACATTCTACAACTGGAAAGAAGAAACTACAGGAAAAACGAAAATTCACATCTTGTGCAAACGTATTTCTCTTGTAACTGACTGGCAAACAAACAAACATAAGCTTCAGACAGATCGAAGCGATATTTTACCATTGTTGTTGATTTACTGATACTGAATCTTTAAAATGCTACATTTAAAGTGCTATACAATCAAGACAGATTATGATAAAAATTAGTTCCTATAACAGCGAATAGGTTGATTCTCCCCTAGTTTATCTACAGCAACTGATCCTCTTTTCAAAGTAAATAAGTAGGCTTCTAAAGAATTATTATGCAAATTTCGACTTTGGATAATGGGTAAAGGAAACTACAAAACTGATATATTTTTCTTCTTTTTCTCGTCGTGTTCAAAACACTGCACCTTGTATAATCATAATATTGCTCCTTATACACAACAAACTTACAAACTGATGTCGACAGTTGGGGCTTTTGGTTTGTCAAGTCAAACACACCTGCTGTGTCATGACGTCATATCAAACGCCTCGCGCATGTCGTCTATTGGCTAAATCTCCACTCGTGAATAAAGAATGTTCAGGGGGGTGGAGACTGTCAACAGTATTGCACGGGGAAGAATAGCATGACGCATGCGCAAGGATTTTGACATGGCGCTATATTGTTATATCTCAGTCCACGTGGTCTGACGAGACGATCCAAAAGTCTCCATCGTGTCGACTGTATGTAAATTGATAATCATTCTAAATAGTATCCAGGGCTGATCGCTAGTATACATAAACATGACAAAATAAGTTCAGCAATCAGAAATTTAAAGGGCACTATGACCTCACAGGCTGTAAAACTGATACTGGTAAACCAACAATTTATTTTTTTTTTTATCAGTTGTTACAATCCACAAGGTCGTGGCCTTTAAAATCGCTTTAATAACTACGATTTTTATAAAGGTTTGGATATTGAATCGATATGAGTTGGCGAAAATAAAACCTGCAAGACTATCCATAGACACGGAGAAAAATATGCAGGAAGAAACATTGAGGGAAAAGTAGCAACAAGTTACCTTTACTAATTAAATGGTAATGTGAAAATTAAGTTTGCAATTGTTGTGACATACAATCGGTTCGCAAACACAGAACTACGTCATCGCGAAAGAAATGAAAGTGTGTAGTTCACCATATCATTAGTATTGATGCATCTTTGTTATGCCTTTTTTTTTTCCGGAAGAGACGGTTGCTGACGGATAAACAAAGGTGTGCAGTCATGCCGACTTTAGAATTTTCTATACATACAAACGATGAATAAAAAAAAAAACTCAGACAATATTGAACAACGATTGAAGAATGACTGTATTTGCGCGTGCGTGTATTGTGCGTATGTGTGTACTCCACTCATTCACGTTTGCAAAGTGCGCACATGAAAATAACATTTTCCGAACACGCTGACGACGAGAAACTGGTGAATATTTTGGAATGTTCAAATCAACTCTATCCCTCTACTTTCCCCCAATTGTATCGATGAAAAATAGCTTCGTGGTTATGATAACGTCGAAAATGGGTCATGATTACAGCAGCAGTGGGATTGAAATCAGGTTTAACCGCGTCAAAATTTTATTTTGGTTTTGCCTTGCTTAGTACAAGTGGGAAGATGAAAGATGAGCTGACGATAATTATGTACAGAAATAAAGTCATGGATAGAGGAAATATTGTGGGCAGGGCTGACATCACTCAATGCAATCAATTTATTTTTATCAGATCCAATCTGTTAGGCCTAGATGTCTGATAGAAATTGTGTCAAGGGCTGTCCATGCAAGATGCAAATAAACTACATGTACTATGTTCTCCAAACACTCCGGACAAATCGTATACAACTGCTGAGACTAACTGAAACGTGTGACAAATCGTATCCTAAGTCCTGAAAGTCATTAGATAATGTGATGCTATGGAATGTTAGGCATAGTTACACTCATATCATCCCATAGGCCTCTCCATGGTCGTGTCAAAATCGAACCGTCTGCGAGGACATTGCTATAGGTAAAATGAAACTTGTGTAGGAGCCTACAAATCCATTTTATTCACGAAGACCAGAAATTAAATTTATGATGGATCCGCAAATTAGCATCCGTAGTTAGGCACTATAGACCAATTCGGTTTGGGTGCTGTGTTTTTTTTAAATAGTAATTTCTATCTTGGGGGCTTCAAGTATGCCTAACAAAATGATCATAAGTATCATGCACTAGCTGACATAGGAACGCACCTGGCTCATTGCATAACCCATTGAAAGTGCTCTTGTTCTTCTTTGGAAGCCCCCCTAGTTATGGCCGCCATAAGTTACAGTGCTCTGAAGTCGGATTCATCTATACATGGACAGCCCTCATCACGCGTGCATGAAATGTTTACCCATGTAAAGTATGTGAGAAGCCCATGGCAAGCACGTATAAATGCGCGCGTCGACAGTCTCTTCAAGTGGATGGCAGGAAGGCTGGGGTTTTTACTCGGGGACCTCGTTATTCACGGCTGCGTCCGTCGCCGCTGCTCCGGTGACGTCCTCGGTTCCGTGATCAAAGATGTCCGCTCGCCGACAATGGCCCTTACTGAGTGACCTCTGGCTCTTGTTCTTACTCACACATGTCAGACCTGACGTCAATTGGACAGATTGGGGCAAGAGGATGAAGACGAAAATTTGAAGAGATTGAATTAACATCTTTGCGATTGAAGTCACTATAGCAACAATGAAGATTTTCTCTCGTCTGATTGGGTGCTTCAGGCTGTACTGCCATTGTGAGTGCATTGTCATACCCTTCTACAATAAATGCAAACATCTTGATTAAAAAGCCCTGGGCTCCGTTACATAGTACAAGTCATATATGATGGGGGCCTACGTTTTGTAATCCCATGGAAGGTCATTTCAAACTGTATTGTGTGGCTTATTTCAGATGTAGGGCCTATACAGGCGATGAAATAAGATGCTGTAGAATTTCAATGCGGTGTATGGAAGAATTAAAGTATGATACGTAGGAAGTTTGAGACAGAGAATAATCTTATTCTAGCTCAGGAAGCGTCAAAATCTATATGTAAATGATGCACTACGGCCTGAGACTCCGAATCTGATATTGTGCATTGATATATCCAGAATGTGTTTTTGTGTGTGGTAAAACGATGAAGAATATATATATATATATCTGTTGAGGTGACGTCATACAAAAATATTCAAGAAATGATCGGACGGGGTCTATGTAGCTCTGTCATGGAGAACATCTGGTAAGTAACTTGACTCACTCTCCCAGTATAATATGGTGAAAGTGACGGTCCACTTGCGTTCTGGGCTCTTTATTTGCCAAGCTCTTTTGCTGCGACAAGCAATGATTACTTTAAATGGCAGGTGGCTCGCACATTTACCAGGTTGCTGTCAGGTGGTTGTTGTTTTGTGGGTTTTTTTACAGACCATGCGAAGTTGACAAAATTTAGGCCTAATTAGACACTTGATAATGCTGTCATACTGCCAGTCGAGAAGAGATGAACCAAAATAATGTCGGCACCAACTCTAACACTCAAAGATTATTGAGAAGTGGGGAAAAAACGTAGTACATGTATTGGCATTGTTTAAATACATAGGGTCCATAAAAACCAAGCATTTATCTTTGCATTTTTTATCCCCTAAATTGAGTTTTGTGAAACATGCTGTTTTATTTTACTCTACCACTGCCAGGCATTATTTTTTTTTTTATGGATTAGAGGCCTATCAATTCTAAATTGAGACGTATCCATTGGTAAATAGCTACTTTGTTGATTTCCATGCGATTTGAGCAGTTAGAACCCATGTATTCATGAAAATGCTTTATGGTTCAAGTATCATTTCGTTTTTCAATAACACCTAAATCGTCATAACATGGAGTCAAATCCCAAGAACCTACAAGTTAGTGTTTGATTTTTTAATATCATAAGGACGTGTTGTACACGTGTTTCCTCTGTGCTCGAAAGGCCGTTTGTCAAAACATGGTCAAAAGGACGTTTTGCAAAGGGAAATACTTGTGCCTATTAATCACGTAAATCGTGCGCTGTTCATGTCACAGCCTCAACACTAGGCACTACTGCTAGGTCTACGTCACCGTTTTTAGCGTTACCTTGGCTACACATGCAGTCATGGACGCAGTGATGTCCTTCCGGTTTGTCGACCACGTGACACACCTTTTTGCTCCTCCTCAGTAAACAACACTGACCTAGTTGAATTCGTGGAGACACAATGGAGACAGGAGACTGTGAGTTTCAATGTTTCCTTTGCAAAAATAATAGACTAGATTGTGTTCATGTATGATATAGGATTACATTATATCATCGTCAATTCTTACAGGTATTCTAACCTGTATCAATAGGCGTTTTCACATCAGCCCGATAAAAATCCAAGCTCGAAATATTTTTCGCGATTGCGAATTAGAGCGCTATTTCATTTCTTATTCACATCAGCCCGAAGAGAATAAGTCCGCATTTTTTCGAGCTAATTCGACAGCTGAGTATGTGCAAACAGCATCAGTAATGTGTGTGCCCTCTCAAAAATTCCTCATGATTTTGTGTGCAGTTTGCCTCGATCGATCGGGTCACACACGCTAGGCATGATGGGATTCATCGCGCTAATTTCTCGAGTCGTTTTCACATTATAAAATAGCGCGCTACTATCCCGCTATTTCAGAAATTTCCCGAGGTGGAGTCGAGAAATTTTCTCGATCAGAGCGATACAATTAGCGGGCTAATTTGTGTTCACATTATCAAATAGCGCGCTATTTCGCTATCGGGAAAATTTCCCAAGTCAGAAAATAGCTCGCTATTTCGAAACATCGGGCTGATGTGAAAACGCCTATTGTATATATCTGTTCATTTATGACATTGATATAATGCATCCTATGATCCCCACACTGTACCTTTTGCACATTCCTCGTGGTCTGTACACGATATCTTGGTGGCGTTCTTCTGTTTGTAACCCATCCTGCTTAGCTTCCTCTCCAGCCGCTGTATCTTTTTATCCGTCCTCGACATTTCGCGTTCTTTCTCTGTCTGTTTGTGCTTCTTTCGTCTCTTTTCTGATTGGTTGGGTTCGGGCTCCGCCTGGCCAATGAAGAGAGAGAGAGAGAGAGAGAGAGGTGGGGGCGGGGAAACAGAGTATGTCACGCGCTGGATCATTCTGAAGTAACAGACAATGTACTGGAGTATATGATTTTATATACTGTATCTATATACAACTGTGTAAGTTCAAATTTACCTAAAGGAGAAATAAGTAATGACTGTCTTCAGATTTCTGTTAAATGAAACTGACTCCGCTCATGACATCACACACACAGTATAAACGAAAATTGTTGTTGGGATGGGAATATTCAGGGTGACCTGCGGTACTTTGAAAGGTAAAATAAATATGTTTTGTAGTGACCTCCACTAAACAGTCTCATGAAGTCCAATGTCGTTTTGACTTCAGTTGGTAATTGCTGTAATATCCGAAATCTTACCCCTTCCTGCTTACACTATAAGCCAGTTCGGGGTTCCACTTTGAGCATGAGTAGAAAAAGGCCATTTGTACCAGCAGATCATGTTGGTTTTTAAATTCACTGAGATAAGCATCTGTGATGCAATGCTTATTCAAGTAATCCTTGTATTAAAGTGGTGCTTGCCATCACATCCACTTGGCAGCAAAAGCAGTATTTGGCAATATCAATAGAAGAAGATTGTCATTACATTCAATGCAAAATAAATGGATGTTTTTCTAAGTGTCAATTGATGGATCATTCTGATCGCCTGGTCTACGCGAGTACATCCTTTGTTTGAACATGACTGATGAATTCTATGAATTGTTAAGTTGGGCAAGCTAATGCATTCTGTTGCTTGAAGACTAGTAATCAACTGAGAACATTTGGAGAAGGAAGAAATGCCATTTGCACCCATCTGTACATGAGCTAACCCCGAACTGGCTTATTGACATGATTCAGTCTCCAGCAAGAAAAGTTTTCACAATGTAATTTCTATGGAGTAAGAGAGTATGATGTCCTAGCCATTCATCACCATGGAAACTGGTTCTAAACAACCTCACCTGGCCCAAATATCAGTAAACACTATTGTTGCTAACCATGCTTGCACCTGGTTCTAACCCAAGCGATAATAAAAGACTGTGATATCATCACTTCGGTATTCTGTTGAGAGTTTTTTGCACCTGGTTGTGATACGCGGTGAGATGCATACCTATAAGGATTGTTTGGTCTATTTTCAGGTGACTTTCAATCGATGACATTACAAAAGACAATAACGATTTTTAGATTGTTATTTTTAGCAATAGACCTTGGCTTTAGATTGTTATTTTTAGCAACAGACCTTGGTGGGCGCAGAGAAAAAAAAACCCAAAATGGCATGACTAGAATCTGTAAAAACTTATCATTGTGGAATAATTCCTGGATTTGTGATAATTATGAACACTCATTCACTTAAAGAGCAGAAATTAATATTGAATAGGCCGGTTTAAACTCCTTGGTATATAAAAAAATACACTGTATCACATTCTTATGCTTTCCTTTATAACATTGGTTCTTCCTGACAACCACAGATCTTTCCCCGAGGGGTGTTTGACAACACTGATGCACGCAAACTGAAATTCAACTACCGAAATGTATTGAGTATGTATAGGTGCTATGGAATAGCTTGTGCGAAGATCCCCCAGAGGAAACTATCCATAAATGGTTATTTGTATGCATTAGTTAACCTGTCTGTTTAATTTCGAGGCTTCTTTACAAGAATCCAGCAGCAACTCGTGTCAAGCCGACCCAGGGATATCCAAATGCATTGCGAAGTGTCAGTTGTGGTTATATCTCTAACAAAAGAAGCGCATATCACCAAAACAGAATTACGACTTGCGAAACTCTAAGACATAAATATTCACGACGCGTCGCGCGGAATCACAACGGTCGTCAAAAACCCATATTCGCGAACAGTAGCAAATTACATCCACGCAGGGCTGCAAGTTACATCTGCTCCAGTATTCATGACGAGATGAAAAAATATTCACAACAGTCGCTGTCAATATTGCGGACTCTTCGCTGACGACAAACGCAAATATTTGCTCTTTGTTGAGAAATATTTGCAATCCGTCTGGAATATTCACAAACTGACATATCGGTGCACTAGCCGAGTTGTGATGAAAATGGTGTGGAAGCGTTTTATTCTAGCTATAGCAAAAGCCTTGATAGCTGCAACGTAGATCAGTTTCACCTCTTTTTAGAACTTTTTGGCAGTTTGCTATAACGGCAACATAAATATGATAAAAAGAAATTTGCAATCTCTGTAACGATTATTACTGGGAGTGCGCCGGTCGCAATTTGGTACCGCATTTGGCCCAGTTTGCGTTTGCAGTGAGAGAAGGCCGGGCCGATCCCGGGCCGAGCCGCGGCCGAGACTACCTCCAGAGCTTGGCCAAATGCGCAGCCGATTTTGGTACTGCATTTGGCCTTTTGCGCGTTTACAGTGACATGAAGGGCTTAAGGGTCGGGTAAGGGTTGTGAAAGGGTTTTAAATAGGTTCAATGTGATGTGAGTAATAGGATTAGGGTTAGGGTTATGTTTGTGGGTAGAATCTATGTTTGCAGATGATGCAGATATTTCATGGGAGCAACTGTCGCAGAAGCAAATGTCATGAAGCCTGCTGATAGGCCTATTTCTTTATAAATGATTATCGTGACAATAACAGCGTGAGAAAAAAAAAGCATACTCTCGAAAGTTTTTTTTTTTTTTTTAATCCATTTGAAAATCATTGTACGGATCAGTCAGCGAAGTTCGACGTTTCGTTTCGTAAATAAGCCCCATGATGTTCAGGAGTGACAAATTGAAATAAAAATCAGCTTTGTTTTCGTCTTACAATTGAAAAGGCTACCCGTGCGAGCCTACCTGTGGTGGCTGTCGCTGGGTTGTTTGCAGCGGGGACGGTCCCGATGGTGTCAGGTTGATGCCGTCGGCCACTGGAGATGGCGTAGGATTTACCTCGATGTCGGTTCCGTCAGCTGTGGTAGAACGTAAAACAGACCAGAGATACGAAGGAACATCCATGACACAAACAAGAATTTGAGGGCATATTGCTATGGTTTTCAAAGAAAAATCGTTTCTCTTCATTGTCAGTCAATCTGCACAAATTTTGTACTCTCTCCTCTAAACTTCAACAGAATGAAGACTTGTGATGAAAGCATTTTGTTTGGAGGTCCGTAAGATGATGCACAAACAATCAATTCCTAAATGGCTATCTTAGGTTTTTTTGGTGTTTTTCTTTGTGTTTGCTTTCTTCTTTTCTTCTTTCTTTGGGGAGGGGATGGCAAAAGTTACATAGTGGGGCTTTATACGTAAATCATCAAGCATAAAGATGTTGTATCATTTTATAAATACGATGGGTGGAATTGGGCTGGAGAGAAATATATTTCTACTTTGAGAAGGACGCCCTCACTGTTACACTAATCATCTTACTTGACTCCACAGAGTTGTGCTTCCGGTGTCCCTTCTTCTTTGCATTTTTGTCTTTGTTTTTCTGCTGTTTCTTTCGAGCCCTGTGAGCCTCGTCATCGACCCGCATGCTGTTTTCCTGTTCCCGTTCTCGAAGTCGCTTTCCTTCACGGTTCTTGCGGTGCTGTTTCTTCTCCCGCTTTGACGTCGACGACGGCTCGGGTTCGGCCTCGACAACCACATCGGGTTCAACGATTGGGTCTCCCTGCATCGACTCCGCGGTAGTCGACGTCTCTGGTTGTGCAGCTATGAAGTCGGGTGTGATTTCCATCATGTCCGTGGTCGTTTCCCTCGCTGTTTCATGGCCATGTTTCTTGTGATGTCGTTTTTTCTCGCCTTTATCCCTCTTTCTCTCCCTCCGTCCTTTCATTGCATGGTCACTGCTCTCGTCAGCTTGTCTCGTCTTGTCTCGGTCTCGCTTTCCTTCTCGATTTCGATCACGCTTCTTCTGACGCTTCGACTGCGAAGTCTCGACCTGAGGAGCAACGGCCGGCTCGACCGCCGGGTCATCGTCGTTTTCTCGATCGTTGTCAGGTGAAGTGGTCGTCGAACCACTGTTGACGACAGGTGGTGGAGGTGGAACGACCTGCCCGTCTGCCGTCGATGACAGGTCAGCGTGAAGTTTCTCTGTCAAGGAAAATAAATGAATAAACAATAAAAGAATAAGCACTGAGATCATGTAAACATGGCGGTGTGTGATTGCTGTAGTACATAGTACTACTAATATAGAGGACACGACCTTTAAACCTTTACCCCTATTCAAAACGTATAAAAATAACGAATATGACAACATGGGTATTATGTTTTCGAAAAAGAAAAAAAAAATGTTTTCGAAAAAGCTAGTTGATCAGGGCGCTAGCTGAAATGACGTATTATGGATGTGGCCTGATATACCGACTGACGTAACAACCGTCAAACTCGTATAAATTATGTAGTTCCGCGTAGGTGACATGTCTCATGAGTGTAATACACTCCGGGCAATGTAGAATCGAATGCCGCTATTGTGCCTACGAGCTCTGTGGAAAATTATACAACAGAGACACGCAAGGTTTTGACTGTGTGAATGACAAGCTGCTCTTGCACTATGTAGTTTGTGCGTCCCTTTAGCGACGCTGAAAATCAGATTACTTTTACAAGCTGGTATATTGCAGAGGTAGGTAATACAGACATTTCCTTGGAATAATCAAACTGGAAACTTCTTTCATGCTTGATGGGGAATGAATATTACAGATTTCCGGGGAATTTACGCGGAGCCCGAAAAAACATTTCGACCGTTATTCTCGGTACAAAAGGGAAGCGTCTTCTCGAGTGACATTGGGTTAGTTTTTTGTTTCTTAAAAAAAAAACAAAAAAAACTCTGAGGTGTATTACCATAAGATTTCATACATGATATAACGAGACATTATTCTTCAACCACTGAAAATTCCATGACGTCTGCAAAAAGGAATATACGACCTTTCAAAGGTCAGAGATCAAATGCAAACTTGCATCGAGTAAATTCGCGTCACACTTTGCACACAACAAACATCCCAATGATGAACGCACGCTGGCAGGTGTATGAGCAAGGTACAATGTGCGTCGTATATTTTGTGCTTGTTTAGGTTCTTGGACTAAATTGAAAACAACTGAGTTAATTTTAAACTACTTTGGGAGCCCCCTTCCATCTCGAAGTGTCATGTTATGCTATTTCCTGGCAGATCTACAAATCATCTTTTTGTACTAAATTAAACAATAGGAACTTTGTAATGTTAGGCTGGAATGATTTCAGGAGAATGTCATGTTTTAATGGTATGATAAATTTGAGACATTGCAAACGCAGCACTACTCCAGAGGAAGAGATAGACAGATAAATAAAAAGATAGATAGGTGAATAGATGGATAGAGATCGATAGATAGACGATAGATAGATGAATATATAGATAGACGGATACACAGATAGAGATAGATAGATAGAGAGGTATAGATAGATGGAGTTATAGATGGAGAAAGAGAGAAATTCACGTTTCAGACGAAGCGTCCTTTTTGAGAGATCGACAGATGAATAGACGATAAATGGATCGATAGATAGATAGACGATAGATACATGGATAGATAGATAGATATAGATAGATAGACAGATAGAAAGATAGATAGATAGATAGATAGATAGATAGATAGATAGAGAAAGAGAGAGAGATTCACGTTTCAGACCAAGCGTCCTTGTTGAGAGATTACACCAACCTGCCATACTGCCAAATTTCCCCTTTTCTTTCTTTTCCTTTGAACATCTCTACCTAGATCCTTGGCATTTGCTTAGAGTCAGGTGGCAGTGGATAACTTTCACTGCTTCGAGATATTACAGACTGAGTGATCGTATGAAAATACGATGTGTATGAGGAAAAAAACACGAAACGTCTTAAAGCCAGGCTGCGACAGCAACACATAGTTACGGGCAATGAACAACTCGGTCGTTTTTCACACTGCATGAGAATAAAACGGCTTTATATCTCGGCGTCCTTCTCGGAAATTAGTATGAGTGTTGCGTCTGCGATTTACTGTGCAGAAAATGTTATACGTCTGTCGCCTGTTTAGCTTTCTCTAATCTACAACACTTTGTCATTGTCGATGACGCGTTCTGACATGATGCAGTGGGCATTTTTCTTCTTTCTGGCCAGTCTCCTTGCACTACCCCAATATTTTTATATCCCTTGGAGATCACGGGTTTTGCGATGGCAAAGTGCATGTTTGTTTGTGTGTGTGTGTATTCTATTGCACATGATTATGAGTGTGTATAATGGTCGTATATGCAAATATCAAATGGCCATACGAAAGTGATTTTCGGCTGAAATCGTAATTACAAGTACCGCCAAAATCAACAAACAAACTTTGGTAGACAAGTTCTGATTTCCTTTGTGCGCAAAGGGGTCGAAAAGGCTGAGGACAACATCCATAAGCGTCATTTCCATTCAAAAAGCAACATTGTCTTGATTGCTTCTGGTGATTTCATGTCGGTCGCCATCTCGGGTAGATGTGGAAAAACTGGGCACTCTTGTGTCACGGTGGGTGAACACTTGGCGACGTCATTTTGTTTTTCATTCAGTCAAGGAGACTTAACCAGGCAATACTGAATTATGAATCCGCAACCGTGTATTTCATCGTATATCGTTTCTCATATAATAATGACTGAAACCGTGAAGCTATCGTAAAATTGGAAAGAAGTATTCATTGTATCGTAATCATGATCAAATGTAATCAGAAACATCATTAACGTCATTATGCTTCTTACTGGTATAATAAGAAAGTGGTAATGCTTTTCATGAGACACTACTTTGTCGCACATGAAACTTCTTTTGATTAAAGCTATTTGAAATCAGATTGATTGGACTATATCTGGTAAATGCACAGTTTCAGTCGTCAGTAGGCCTGCAGTATATATACATGAGAAATAAGATTAAGATGAAAACGATATATATATATATATATATGAAATTACACCCCTGCGAACTCATAATTCAGCATATAGCCCAGTCTCGTCGCCCTGACTGAATGGAGAAACACATTGACGTCATCACGCCTTCATCCACTATAAGCACAGTGTGCCCAGCAGTTCGTCCACATCTACGCAAGATACCTCCTTTTTACCTTTCCCATCTTTTTCCCGTTGTTCTCTTCCTCCTCCTCATTATCATCATCATCATCATCATCATCATCACCATCATCATCACAATCATCATCACCATCATCATCATCCTCATCACACCGTTTTAAGGTCATATCTAAAGAATTTTATCCCAGGTGTGACTCGTGTATTGTGTTGTATATGCTCAGCATTAACTAGAAATCATACCCTTCCAACGAGGCAACTAGTCATAAATTCATCTCGAAATTATTAATAACTCCCTCTTATTGATATCTAACTTTTTTTAGAGATATTTTAACGTAGAATGCTAGGAATTTCTCGTACAGTTTAGTAAGAGTGTGCGACATGTGCAATGCATGTTTACAATTGAATGAAATAACGACATGAATTAATTCGTTGCTACCAAGAAATGATGACACCCTATAGATTTAATACAGGGTACAACCGTCTCCCGTTCGCAGCAGGTTAACTGAAAGCCGCCAGCTTTCAATTTCAGCCTCGGGAGCGTAAAATTTCTCGGCTGCAGATTTTCATCTAGGGATCCTAAAAGGCAGGTGCATATAACCTTCGTGTTCACTGGGTGGAGCACGACTGGCGTGGATTGCCCCAAGGGATTCGTGACAGGCATTTTTTTTTTTTCGTCATAGAAAAAAAAATGACACTTTCCAGGAGGGCTTACAAGGAAACGCTGAATACAACAGAGATTATCAACGTTATGATCTCTCCGCGCATTATTTTTTTTTCCACGTCATATATGCAGCATCGCGTAAACGTTCTAGCATAGAAAATTGGTAGCTACAAGCGCTGGATTCCATTACATGACATGGATGATATTTAAAAGATGTAAAACCATCTATAGGAAGGAATAAAAAGGAAGAACGATTTTCAAAGGTACACGTACTATACAAAGAGAGAAAGGGAGATTACCCCCCGCCCCCCCCCCCCCCCATTTCATGGGGAGGGGGGAGGCATCATGAACATGTAGCTTTCGTCGCATTACGAACTCTGTGCAGTGTCGTGTTGTGAGAATTTTCGATTTGGGGAAAGGTGTAACCTTGTACGACGTAATGATCAAGTTGCGCCTAGCGCAAAGTGGCTACGGTGAAAATGACGACAATAACTGAATTATGAAAACGCCGTGACAAAACTCTCACTTTATGGCATTTTGAAGTAAACGAAAAGATTATCCACAATATTTGTTTATTCGATTTGTGTTGGTAATGACGATTACCTTTAGATACCTTTCAAATAACTACCTTATTTCCGTTTTTATTGTGGCTTGAGATTGACTTGTCGAAGGCATTCTATTTGCAGGTGAATGCACGTAAGTCATTAAAAAAAAATCTTCCATTATTGGTGTCGACTGCACAGACTGCATTGCATTACAGCATACCGCTATAACTGTGCTCGTTAATGTACACCGCGTCGCTCGAGGTTGAGGGGGGAGGGGGAGGGGGAGGAGGAGAGAGAGGGAGGGAAAATAAGACCAGGCTCTTTGTTTTTCCAGCGGGAAAGAGGCGAACTACCTGCTAGAAGTATCACATTACAATTTTGATGGCGCGTTGGCTGTCTGGCATTCCATTCATCGTCCACTCGAATAAGCCGCGTGCACTTCCGAGCTCACCCTCCACGGGGTTGCCAAACGCTTCGTATATACCTCCATTGTTCGTAACCCGAACTCCCTGCTACTTCCTGAGAGCGAGATCTTTTTCTTGGTGCGCCGATTTTAAGGCGTGATGATTTTAGCCGTGCAAAATGAGCGCTCAAGGGGAGAAACTGTAGCAGCGAGTCGAACAATACCTCCTTTTTCGTCACTCACAATATTTGAATTATGGTGTATGTTTTTATGTGTCTTGTTCGCGTGCAGGAGGTCATTGTGTATCCTCCGCCTGATTTGATACGATCATCTCTCAGGAGAAATTGGCGGGAAACAATCTAGATCGACAACAAACACAAGGGGCAAAGCACTTTCACAGGCAAATTATATCCCACATTTTCATAAAATCGGTTCTTTCTACAACAGAATTAGTACACACTGTGTTGGTTTAGTCAAGTATTCTTCGGTTTCCTAATTTCGATACTTTAAACTATTCATCGACAATCGCTATATTCTTATAATCGAGACTGATCGAAATTTACAAAATTGGTTACAAACTAATATATAATAATATATGATGCATTATGAGACTGCACTTCGATTAAACGACCCAAATGGGCTATGGTTCGGGTTGGTGTGATGTTTTCTCCGGGTACATTGTGAAACAAAAAGAGCAAATAATCCACATAGGATACTAAACACAATCCCTCTTACCATTATTACCAGCCAACCAGGAGACAAAGTATATAGGAGGAATGAAGACATTTCGAATTCGTTGTCACAGGCATATAACAAATGTTACATATTAGGCGCGGTCAGACTGGCAAAAGATCGAGAAGTTTAAGATTGCGAAGTTTGGGCCATTGGTACGCACGCAAGCAAGAGTGCGCCGTCCGATGGCTAGTGATTGTGACGTAACAATGCACATCTGTACATGACAATGGCCTCGCGCTTCGGAGGCACCGCCCGCAAACAGATCGAGAAGTTTCGCGGGAAGTTTGCGGTCACACTGGCAAAACTTCGAGATCTTAAAGATCGCGATCTTAAACTTCGCGATCTTTTGCCAGTCTGACCGCGCCTATTATGTGAAATAGTTAATGATCGTCTTTTTATATTAAGCGTTAACATGATATGACTAAGATGAAAAATAAAATAATAATAGGGTAGTCCGCGTTGAATATGAAATATGATGAGTAATAACAACTTCGACGTTCACTGACGGAAATGTCATAAACTTTATCATCAGGGGTACCATACTGTATGAAATAGCCATCAGGAGAAAACTATAGATAACGGTTCAAGCTTCTGAAAGTATGATGAGTGCGTGTTCTAGCATAACGGTGCGGGATCAACACCCCCACGTTGATGGGGGCAGTCGCCTGGAGGGCAGTAAGCATCGTAAGGTTTCATCGGGAAAATGCACTGCAAGAAATATTTTGATTTTTCCAATCTATTGGCTCGTGAGAGCGAGCAATAGCTGTCAGTAGACGATGTAAATGTAGCAGTATATCCTTCACTTTTTGACGACAATCATAATCTCTATGTTTGCCATCACCTTAAAAAGCCATCGAAGTGATACACAGACGAGTTGCTTCGGGTATGAGAGAGCAAATCAGTGTGTTTTTTGTTTCGTTACTCATGAAACAGAGAAAATTACCTGTTTGATAAAAATGAAAGTCGACATTGTATTCGCATGAGTAATACATGTCATGCATGTAGTAGGCTTACAATGAATATATTCTGAGTCTCCCTGCCTCCTGAAAAGATACGTACATAATCATTATGTATGCACCGTCACGTATATAAATACATATAAACAATTGATGTATGTATGTATGTAGTCCATGATGACAGTTTGCTAGAAGTACACATAATAAATAAAATAGAGTCAATGAACTGCACTGGCCTGAGCAAACTCTCAAAATGAGCTAGCGACAATGTTACCATAACGACCCAAGCCCCCATAAACGAACATGACAAATGTAATCGCGAAAATGGCTCGTTGAATCTACGGAGAAAATAGCAGTGAATGACCTGCAAGTAGGACGCCTATGTAAAAACAAACACCTTCACAAAAGAAGAAAACCATACACACAAGAATGATGCGGAGAATCACTCTTTGTATTAATGTGAAAGAGGTGGGGAAACTTTTGGATCAGAATTCAGTCAACTCGAAGAATATTATGCAGAGCTATCATATACCCTACCAAATTCTGGGAAAACATTTCTCAAACTCTGCATACAAATCGTTTCACAGTCAAGATAAACGAACCATTAACCTTTTAGCCCATCGGGTAAGAGCAGCTGCCGTCCATCCAAATTACTCCCACTATCATATTTTCGGCGCCACACACCTCCATTTCGTGCGCCAATTAACCATCTATCTACACACGTATCTCCGTCACGTTAAGGCTGTATGACGTCATCGTAATAATGCGCTACGCCCCCATTCGGCACAGAGGTGTCAATGCGATAATCCCCAAATGATTGTTTTGATTTGGTCATGTGAGTACACACAAAGCATGCGCCGTTTTGTCATTAATAATGGAAAATCTGGTATCGAAATTCCAGACGGCTAAACGACCGGGTGATGGTGTATCATGGGAGGGAGAGCGAAGTGGGAACAGACGACCCGAAATGTGACGCAATCGAGGTGCGTTTCTGCAACTCGCGGAATTATCATAATCCATTTGATTATACCAGTGGTTGACTCTTCAAGTCGCCACCGATAAAAAAGCGGACCCGTTCGGCTTTACCCTGCTTCATCTGAGAAAATGCTGTTCTCTTTAAAATGTCGAGATTAATTTAGGCGGAGATCTAAAGAATCACTGCTATCTCACTGGCTCAGTTGAGAAAGCGGCATCACAATAGGATAATATTAGTTCGCTGACGGAACGGAAATTAAAAAAAGCACTGGGCACACGAACGATGGTCTATCAGCCTCTTTTTTTCAGTTTATTTAAGCGCTCTACGCAATGTTGGATCTGCAATCTTTCAGGGGAAATTAAATACAGTACCACACCCCCGAAAAGAGATTCACTGAATCCCCTAAAATAGAAAGGGCCATCATCGTTTTATCAAACCATCAATTGTCAATTACAGGTATGACATGCCTCAGGAGTACTACGCATATCTGTAACAGGGAAACAAGGCCAACAAACAACGGAACGCGACAAATAAAGAATCGTGTTGGGGCTAAGAAAATTACATCTGGAATCTAACCAAAGGGTAAAAATACACACGAAGGCTTCTGATATTCTTGATTTTGTTATCAACATCATCTAGTAGAGCAGCCAGCCTTCTCCATATTTGCAGGGTAAATTTCACTTTTCAGTGGCAGATGTTCGCATGCCACAAACAGCATTTTCTTAGGGAACGATTGTAACAAAGGAGCAACGTTATAAATAGAAGCAAACCTTGCGCAAGCGTAATAATGAAAACATTTTGGCATTGTTTATCCGAATAAGCGGGAAAATCTTACCCATAACCTCATGTTGGTCTCCACTAGGGACATCAAAGTTTTTACAAACAGAAATGCACTTTTCAGCTTTTTTGCTTCTTTTGAATTTAATCACTCGTTACTGAGATATGAAACAATCGTTTTTGTTATACAAGCACATATCACTTTGCAGATGTATATTGCAGGTGATAAAGGCAAAATGAAGTCAGGTGACAGGTGATGATTCAGGCATGAATCATTCTGGTCAAAAGACGAAGCAATAAAACTTAACTGCCAGCAGTCATTCCTTCACTTTATCCAGCGCGATGATTCTGTAACTCCTCTCCTCATAATCATAATTATCATCTTATAAGACTGCGATATTGCTGTTGTCAAACCACCAGCACCTCTTGAAATCAGCATTCCTGATTAATGATGTTGCCGTCATCTCCTCCCGTTACAATTTCCCGTTTATGGTATCTTTTCTTCTTCTTTTTTCTGCGTTTCCGCGATAAGTTGTGACTGTATACAGAAACATCGCACTTAATTAAAAAGTTGTCTCACACGGTTAGATCTTTGGCGTATGGACACCCAGACATCTTTACGCCTGTGTTGTTTACGGAAATAGCAACTATTGTATGCTAATGACGGTGTCAGCACAATCTCTTCATGGAGCATGCTCCCATGACAACGTGAGACAATTTTGATTAACAGGTCTGTTGACTTGTATATTCAAATCAATCATCATCATACCTCGGGCCTTGGACCTATTCACAAGCTATTCCATCGACATTCTAATTTCCATCAAATGCAAAAAAAAAAAAAAAAAAAAAAAAACATTTTTATGCAGACGACACTGTTATCTACTTTTCAAATAGAGATCCCAAAATAATAGAACATGTACTTAAGGAAGAATTACAGAAATTAAGCGTGTGGATGAATCATAATTAGTTGAAAGTAAACTGTTAAAAAAATGTTTCTATGTTAATTGGTACAAAACATATGTTTCATAAACATAGTACACTCAACTTATTTATCTAGCGATCCACGTCCCACAAGCTTTGCTTTTTAGTGGATCGCTATTTTCCATAACTGAAGTTATTTTCCGAACGCTCACGAAGTATACATGCATTGTTCCTCGTAATTATTGTACATATGTTGTTGTATATAATTTATTTCGTATACTACATGAATCTTTTGTAAACGTTTGGACAATATCATTTCATGACATGTATACTTTGTATTATGTATTATGTTTTGATTTTCGTTGATTGGAAATAAACTATGATTGAATTGAATTGAATTGAACTTAAGAATAAAGCACAAATTTATATCTCAAGTTGAAAGTTTCAAGTATCTAGGCATTATCATTGATTCGCAGTTAAAATGGGACTTACATATTGAGCAATTGTGTAAAAAGATTAGTAAGATGATAAGTGTTTTGGGGGCTGAGTGAGAGGATTCGTCAACGAATCAACTATGAAATTACTGTATAATTCCGTAATTCTACCACATTTTGATTATGGTGATATGATCTGGCACTCAGCAGCCAAAGCCCATGTAGAAACGTTACAGAAACTACAAAACAGAGCAGGCAG
>NC_092699.1:25046229-25088729 GCF_964275005.1 Diadema setosum | reverse complement strand
GTGTGTGTGAATGTGAATTATGTGGCACTGAAAGAAATTCGAATAAATCTCCAAGAAAAAAAATCTTCTATAGCTGATGGATCTAAGTAAAAAAAAAAAGTCAGAGATAGATAGACTGATCGATAGATAGTTGGACAGAGAGAGAGAGAGAGAGAGAGAGAGGGGGAGGGAGAGGCGTGCATGCCATGGCATATTATTGACAATGAAAGAGATTTCACCGATAGTAGAAAAAGAAGAAAAATGGATGGAAAGGAATGGACAAGAGATGGATAAAACTAATTTTGATCATACGTTAAATTACAATAATGAAGGGAGAGAGAGAGAAAGGAGAGCCACTGAGAAAAATAGTGAGAGAGACAAAAAATAGAGGAAGGAAGAGAACGGTAGAGAAGACGTGAGAGAGAGAGAGAGAGAGAGAGAGAAAGAGAAAACAAAACAAAAAAGGCTCCGAGAGAAATTCTTCAGGGTGATTAGCAAAGACATTTTCCACTGACGAATTCATTAACCCTAATGGTTAATGGCAGAACAAAGGGTGTTGAAACCAACCGCCAAAAATACAAAGTCACCGACGGTGTGTATTTTTTTTTACTCCAGATAGTCTAAACAACGTGGAAGTACTAGTAGACATATGACCTGACGCACATATGGATACAAATTCACATATACACACGCATCTACACAAACAATGACTAAGTGTTGGCATTCTTTCTTCTTCTTTTTTCCTGATTTCGATCAGAATCCATCAGAAAAAAAAACCCCAGAGTATGGTGCGTTACTTCGGCACATTGTACACATTTCTTAATGCCAATACACACATTATACTGTATTCAATCCACATAAAAACTGATACTAGATTATCAATCTGTACTTGTATACATGAATAAATAGATCCCGGATAATCCTGTAATCAGAGTTTGTTATAACGTATCACTCGGATTGTTAAAACCATCTGTATTATTCATTGTAGTATGTTTTGTTGTACTTTTGCTGTACATTGTACACAGGCAATGAACAAGAAAATACTTATCATATTTATGTTTGTACATGAATGTGTATATGTACAATGATGTACAATGTACAATGATGATGATGATACAGAAACCAATAAATCAAATCAAATCAAATCAAATCTATGGTAGGCCCAGCAACTTTTTTAAACCTTACTGTGAAAGTCAAACCAGAGAGAAAGCATCACAGAGGGATTAGTATACGTGACTTTAAACAATAAAATGAAGAGTTAAATGGCGAAACGAATTAACTCCATTCTTGTCAATTTCAGATATTTGAGATTAGACCTGCTGTAAAACCAAAGAAAATAATCACAAAATATGGGATGTTTTTAATCATAACTTCAAGAAATATTCCCTGTTATGCAACAAGTGAGGTATTATTGGAAAGATTTATATTTTGTTCTGTATCTGATAATGGACTTACTTTAAGAAATGTAAAAAAAATGGCGCTTAGCCCGTCTTGCGCTTAAGCTGTTCAATTAATATATTATATCAAGCAGCTCGTTATTAGACTATACGCTGCTTTTAAGCATACTACTTTCGACTCATTCAGTGGCAAATAGCGTGGCATTAAACAAGCAGTTTCTTGTTGAGAAAAAGCAAAGCAGATTTGAAAATATAGTTTACGAAACCAAAACAGGATCATAGAACCTTTACTATTATCGTGATTACAGCTACAGGGTTATAATGGGAAAATAATCAGGACAAGGCCACTTCCCCGATGACCATCACTTTGTTTTAACAAGGCAAAGATTGAATGCTCTAGAAAGAACATCAAAAAGGTCCAAGGCCAAAATGTGATATTTATTTTTCAGAGGAGTATTGAGGGTAATGAGAGGGGCGTCCATCTTGCTGGTCTTGTATTAAATCAATCTCTGCTATGCTACCATGAAGCAAACGCGCTGCATTCTCTCTTCAGATGTTCTTCCTTTTATTCTGTCCTCTCATATTGATAGCGCAAATATCTTGCCTTTTTTTTCATGCACCGTTCTATGACAACTTCAACATTTTTGTTCATGTGAACCGAGCTCTGATGTCTCGAAGCGGTTGGAGAGAATGCTTAGAGAGATGTAATTAAAAATCTTGACAAAAATTCAAAGTATATGGAAAGTGAGAATTTGATAAGATCGAGTTATTAAAAAAGGCCTCTTTCTGTTCACTTGATTCATGGCAGAAATTTAGTTAAAGTATCTTAGTCAACAGAACAAGCTTGCGCAGAAAAAAGGATGAGTAATTGGAAATATAAGCAGTTCTGTAAGTGAGATAAGTATCACGTCGCTAAATTCTTTATCAGCAGCAAATAAAATCAGCAGCAGGATCAGATTTGTTACAAACCAGCCGCTTGGCATGGTGCCAAGACGAAAATGAAAGGAGATGAGGAAAAAAAATGCAGTGTGGTTTAGATTACTTCACCCTGCACCCGCTTGGAAAATGACATACGAGAAATGCAGAAGATTGGAAAATGTTGCGGCAAATATTTGCCTGGCTTTGACTGATGTGTCGGGCTGATTAACAATGACATCTGGTTGCCATGGCTACGATCTGATTCAACGTGTTCGTTATTCCAAATACATATCACCTGCAGCTGAGTTCCTTCTAGGCTCACGCGCACAGACACTCACACACATACACACACACACACACACACACGCACACACGCACACACACACACACGCACACACACACACACACACACACACACACACACACACACACACACAAGCACTGTTTGTATGTTTGCTAGCCTTCCCATACGTAGCACAGTCTGTCGTCTGCCGAGCTCTCAGCGTGTCGAAAGGCGGGCCTTCTTTCTACCTGAGATAAATCGACTTCGCACCTTTACGCGCGTTTTTTTAATAGACGTCTACTGAGCAGAGTGGCTACTTTATTTGATTCGCCCCTGGCTGTATGTGTTACTGGAATTTCCCATGAGAGACAAAGTCTGGCTGTGCAAATGTCGAGTCTGTAATCCAGAGAGAAAGAAATGGGAGTTGCCAAGTCGGTCATCCAGCGAGAAGACAATTTCCATCATAGCCGTTTACGATTATGTCGTCATCGATTTGCAATCATGTGAAATAATCTCTTTTCCCGAATGACCAGATAAGATAAAAATGTTGTAGTATCGCACCAGAAAACCAGTAAACATTGCTTGTTGTCACGAAAGACACATGACTCACATGACAACCATGTAGAGCTCTACCTCATTTAGATATAAATTGAAGATTATCTTGCAAAATGATTACAACATGTCGATACCACAAATTCACGAAATACTCTGAGAGCATCGTAACATGTGCTTAAATTCAAATCAACGTGTTGGTGAAGAGCAAGGTGCACTAATTTGTACGAAACCAAGAGCGGTTACACACGGTCAAAAATTCGTCATTTGAATGATGATTCCAGTGAAAAATAATTCTAATGACGAATTTTTAGCACGTGCGGAAGCAAATTAGAATCACGAATTCAAATTTTAGTCCGGAGGTGAATTCCAGTGAAGTTTCACTCAAATTACGGTGCGAAATTTGCATGTGTAATGCTTGACCTCTAAAACATCTTTTGAGGGGCGGAGCTGAGCCAGCTAGTATGAAAGCGCGTGCTATAGAACCTCGTTGTTTTGATTGACAAGTCACCAAGTATTACGTAACGCCTTCGCTCGAGAATTCGAATTTTAATCACAGTTTTCGAGCGAGCGTGTGTAAGGTCCGATAATTCTAAAGACGAATTGCAATCATCATTACAATGATGATTCAAGTTACGAATTTTCTCTCATGTGTAACCGATCCAAATGACATTGTACAATAAGCTAATATCCCCGTCACACTAGAGGCGGAATGAGCCGGAATGCCGTTGGAATGAAAATTCTTCCTGCATTCCTGCATATTCGAAGTACATTCTAAAAATTTTGACGACATTCTGAGTGCGTTCCAAACATTCGGGCCCACTCTTGTGGCCAGCCCGAATGTTTTACCCATGCTTAAAACATTCGAGGAGCATTCGAAGTGGAGAAATATCGATCTGCATTCGAAGGGTATTCTAATTGGACTCTGATTGCATTCTAAATATTCCTACGGCATTCTAAATACTCCTACTGCATTCTAACAACGTTTGAAACAATCTGACCTCATTTGAGGGAGAATCGGAACGGTGTTGCACCTCAAATTTTGCCAAAATATCTCAAATGTTCAAATTCTCATACAATATACCCCCAGTTAAGTACTGGTTGGTGAAAAGGTTAGAGTAAATATTAGAGTTATAGGGTTAGGTTTGGAGTTAGAGTTTGGGTTAGGGTTAGGATTAGGTTCAGGATTAGGAGTAGGGTTAGGGTCACGGGAAGGGTCTGGGGTAATTGCCCAGGGGGTAATTGGCCTAGACACTCTCTTTCACGGAGGTCTTAGCTGGAGGACAGCAATCTGCAGCAAAGTAACCTAGTCCAAGGATGATCGGGTTAAGACTGGTGAAAATCACCATTTTATGCGCTATCGGAGACCATTCCGGCGGCATTCTTGACACACACGGGACATTCGTGTTGCATTCTAAGTACATTCTAAGTGTATTCTAATTTTTCGGGCTGTATTCTGTTTGATTTCGTGAACATTCAAATCATATTTGGTAGCAATATTTGGTAGCCATATTTGGTAGCCATTGCTGGAGGACAGCAATATGCAGCAAAGCAACCTAATCCAAGGATGATCGGGTTAAGACTGGTGAAAATCACCATTTTATGCGCTATCGGAGACCATTCCGGCGGCATTCTTGACACACACGGGACATTCGTGTTGCATTCTAGGTACATTCTAAGTGTATTCTAATTTTTCGGGCTGTATTCTGTATGAATTCGTGAACATTCAAATCATATTTGGTAGCCATTCCGGGAACATTCTGACCGCATTCGAAATGAGTTTGTACTGCATTTGCGGCGCTTTCCGACCATCAGACTTCGGGCAGCAATCGAACCGCGCTCGTGGGGCATTCAAAGTGCTTTCTAAAAATTCTGACCGCATTCTAACAACATTCTGAATATTCTTCCAGGGTTCCCAGTACATTCGAGCAGCATTCGAGAGCTAATTCATTCGGAATGTGCAAGAATGATTCGAAGTGCATTCCAAGGGTTCGAAGTGCATTCCAAGTATTCGAACAGCACTCCCTACCAAGCTGTTAAAATTTGAATTTTTCTCGCGATTGTGGCGCGAATTTTGAAAATCTTTAATTCCGACTGGTTCTGCTTGGTTTGTGCTGATTCCGAATTAGTGTGACGGGGGTACAACTCAAGCCTGAAAGTCTGAACATGAAATAGCAACACAAATATCTTTTTCTTTTTAATTTTCTTTTCGACACTGTTAGATATCAAATCGTGGGTCCTACAGTAGGACGCTGGTGATGACGATGGAAATAATAGGGAATATCCATCCATCACAGCATTGCGAAACTGAAAGTGTTGAAGGCAGTGAACGTTGAAGAGACACCATCATAACATCATTGCTGTTAGCATTTGACTCTTACGCTGGTGATTCTCGCATGGTTAATGGGTCATATAATCATATACGTATTGATCAAGCTTCGGGCACTGTCCCGCACTCCCCGCGTGTTCCGACTAGTCTCCATCAGGACTAATATTATATGAGGGGAAATTCTTGTTTTCTTCTCCTCTCGGGAGACAAGTTTGAACGCCTGTGGCCCGAATTCACGAAGGTGGTACAAATGAAACCATGGTTTAAACCATGGACAAAAACCATGAAGCGCCAAGTGTCGCACGGAATATTTCGTTACGAAATCAGTCATTTCGTCGACAAAATTACCGTTTCGTTAACGAACCATCATTTCGTGGACGAAATGTTTATTTAGTTACAAAATGTTGTCATTTCGTTGCAAAATAATCATTGCATCGATGAAATGACCAATTTCGTAACGAAATATTCCGTGCGACACTTGGCGCTCCATGGTTTTTGTTCATGGTTTAAACCATGGTTTCATTTGTACCACCTTCGTGAATTCGGACCAAAGAGTCTTTCTCCCTCCCTCGTTCTCTGATATCCTCCCTCTCTCTCTCTCTCTCTCTCTCTCTCTCTCTCGATGTTTCTCTTAATTTCTCTTTCTCTGTGTTTCTCTGTCGCCTTGAGGATGACGATACGAAGGTGTTTCCCTACTACGTCATCAGCCATGTCGCACCTTGCCGTCTCGATATTCACTATCCTTTCTGCGCTGTTCCTATCAGTCTTTATTTTACATTGTCAACATCTTCAACAAATTTAGGAGTAGATCTAAAGTGCTATCATTATTCATCTTCTAAAGGGCATTCTCTTCACTCATTTTAGATTGATTACTCCCAACGTTACTATTCTTTTTACGATTCTTTTCTCTATAGATATGGTGCGTTGCACAGTAAACAGGGGGTTGTTCACGAAGAATTTAAGTCAAACTTAAAAGTTAAGACCGACTTGAATTATGGTATGTTATTGGTTTCTCTTTTCAGGTTTATGTAATGTTTTCAGAATCCATTTCAAATTGTTATCAAAATTTAGATAAAAATCCTTTGTCCCTTATTTTATTTTGTCGATTAATGCCTGTATGAAAGAGTCTCCACAATTTCCATTCTTACGTGAAAGTTAGAATATCATTGAAAACGCATGGTGTAGCCTACTATAGCCTAATTTCAAGTTGATCTCAAAATTCAAGATCGACTTTAAATTCTTGTGAAATACCCCCTCACATATTCGATCATAAAGTAAGGACGCAAATAGATCGTCTTCACAAAATGATCCCATAAACGATGTTTAGATGATTAAAGCGACATTCCAGACGATTTACGTGATTTTACACCACGTTTAACAGACAGTATATCAATAGGTCCATGTACAGATTTGTGGAATTTATTGCGGTCCTTGAGCAGAGAAACCTACTCTTAAAAAAGAACAAAAAACAACAACAATACACTGAATAAGAATGATGACACAGCAGGCTCACATATTCCAATAATGGGTAAGGGTTATGTTTGTGGGTAGAATTAATATTGGCTTAGCGTGCAGATATTTAATGGGAGCAATATTGTCGCAGGAGCAAATGTCATGGAACCACTTTAAGGCCCACTTTCGCAAACGCATTGTTTTATCTCTTTTACACTGTTAGTACCCTGTGTCTACTTTCTCCTCAGCGAATAAGGCAATCCTGTCCTCCCCACTATTGCTGGATTGCGCACTTGAATAATGTTTTATGGAGTAGTTATCTACACGCGATACCCATAAAAACGCACGTTCGTTATATTCAGCTCTAGCAGCTGCAACATCAAGTTTGATATGGAACGGAAGTCACATAATATTTGTGGGTGTAGTAGGGACTAACCAAGAATGAAAAAGAATCGACCTCTGCTATAGGGCACATACTTTATCAGCAGTTTTTCCTATCCTTTTCTCTCTCTCTCTCTCTCTGTGCTTTAAAGAATTTGGAGCATGTCGCCACGTAAATTTTTTTGCATGCATGCGACACGTTGGTGTGGTACGTTCTCAGCATCGAAACCCCATTAATCGATATTAAAGGTATAAAAATACACAAAGCGAAGAGAGAGAGAGAGAGAGAAAGGGGAGGCAAATAACTGGAATGGCGCACACCTTTTCCACCTGACGACTCTCTTCACACGTATTGTCAACAACAATGGACAGGAACGCCACGAGGTATGCTAATTTCATGTACCTGGCTGCTAGCAAGAACAGGTGCGTGTAGGAATGTGTAGGTAAATGCGTGCGTGTGTGAGTGTGTGTGTGTGTGTGTGTGTGTGGAGTTAGCTCATGTGCATATTAATGGTACAAATGACCTTTCTATTTTTTCTCAGTTGGTTAGATACTTCACCTATTCTCAAAGCGACAGAACAATTTATGGAATTTGTCAATCATGATCGAACAAAATGATGAACTTATAGTAAACCAGGCGGCCAGAGTGGTCCGTCAATCAACACTTTATTGAGAAAGTATTCATTTCATTTCAATGTATAAACAATTCTTTCATTGGTATTGCACAATACCACTTTTGCTGTGAGTTTGATACGCTGGCAAGTACCATTTATACGGATTATTTGAATAATATGCATCACATTGCAGACGCCTTTCTCATTGAATTTAAAAACCAACATGCCCTGTTGATATAAATGACATTTTTCTGCTCATGCGCAAAGTGAAGCCCCGAACTGAATTATTCTCCTTCGTGAGACGAACGCGCAAATTAGGAAATTGTCAACGTGGTAACTTCGGCGGCCTATTTCACGAATTCATCTCAAAGAAAGATAACAAATCTTTATAACAGCAATAATAACCTCTGCAGGAACTAAAAGGCAATAGCATACGAGGCCATTTTACTTTGTTATGAGTTTATATCGAGGCGTGTATATTTCTGTCCGAAATTACACGTCTGACGATTGCTTTTCTGCACCTAACACCAATCATACTCGACATTACAGAAGTCGATTGGATATACAATTAGCATTTTATCCGCCGGACATTTTTAGCAAGTCTAAAACATTCCTTAGACGGTTTGCTAAAATAGGTAATATTACGATCCAAACATTGACACATAGCAATTAGCAATATTGTCCCAACCTTTGCTTAATAACACAAGGTTAGATTTCTAATTTACACTGCTTCCTTGTTGTTTTTTACGCATTTAGTCTTATTCATATAATAATATAAATAAGTTAACGTCAGAACGAACACAGAAAGCAACCACATACAATGATACAATAATGGGTACAACACAAAGCAAATAAGAAATGACAATAATATTTTATAAAAAATAAAGAATTAAACAGATATAATTTTTATTTCATTGACCTGCTTGAAGAAGAGGAAGCCTGACGTAAGAGAAGGGGAAGATATTATAGCTCCGGAATTTGCGTGGTATACACAACAGTTCGATATCAATGTGATTTAGCTGTGATTATATGTATATACTGTATATATATATATATATATATATATATATATATATATACAGTCTGTCATAAAAAAAATAAAAAAAAAACCACGGTAGACTTCCATCTATATACAACTCAGCATGATCTGCTTGTAATAAGTAGTGTTTGCTGCACCGAAAAGGTCTGTAGTATAAAAGGGATAGCAATGAAAAAACGCGGAAATAAATGTGACAGCTCCAATTTTATCTCGCATTTCGTACCCATACACATAATTCGTGTTTAAGCACTCGTAACCTAGGCAACGGTTTGATTTATTCCACGCAAACAATCTTCTGCAGCGTTGCCAGATTCTCGTTTGAAAAAAAAAAAAATGTTTATGAAACACCAGCTTACCTTTTCTGTCGCGTTTTCTGTTTTTCTTAGCCTCCGTCCCAGTCGCTAGAGCGAGTACGACGATAAAGGCCACCACAAGGACCCAGGAAATATTGCAGGCCTTCATATTTTACCGACGAGCCTGGAACAAGGGTCAGAGAGATATAAGAGTAAAATAATTTATACCCATCAATAGGGACAGTTATAACAATAATGCGAATCCTTGATTCAAAAAAAAAAAAAATAATGGGCAATGATTCAACTTTTTCAATCGTGGCCAGAACGGTGCGGAATCGTATTTCTAGATTGTTTCAATATTACGGTGTGCTGTATTATGATGTTTTATTGATACGTCTTACCACTTTATTTGTCCAATTTAAGTTGAGTAATAACTATTACGACTATTGCGTCTGGACATGATCAGGAAATCTATGAAAACAAGAGACCAGAGGAAACTTGTAAAACAGTGGAAATGCAAATTAGAAAATCTGTCACACAACTTACACATTGAATTACTCCCGAAACGACACTGGCCAACAGCGCCATAAAATCTACGCAGTTTCTTCGAATTGCCAGTATCAGTCTTTTTTTCACATATAAAATTTCCAAGTGCGGTAAATTGACACGTCGCCATGAGAACCAGAAGCAATATCAGGGTGTAATTTCATTCACCTTGACGATGAAAAGATAACAGGATTTGTGCTTTATCTTTCCTCGGAAGATATCTGATTTCTTTTGGTCTTTCGAAAAGGGACATTTTAGTTTGGTCTGTTGTTTTAATTTTCTTTATCGGAAACGGAAATGAAAAATTTACTGAAGATCTCAACTTTGAATTGTATTGTCTGCATCGGTTTACATGCTGCGCAATTCACAAATCGCATATTGGTCTCTTAATAAGAGATGAAGACGTATAGATAACAACAATTTGTCCCGTTTGGCAGTAAGTTTCCTCGGGGTAAGCTATACAGTAATAGAGTTATCGTAACGTTATCTACCCACACATTTCAAGCAATCAGAAGCACATTAGAAAAGCAAAATTCTCGAAAATAGCGAAGACAAGCATTTTGAAGTAAATCCTCAGGGTGATTGGTAAGGTGATTATTTCATGATGACGGTATCTGTGACTATGTCATCGCCAATAAGTGCATAACTCCCGTCGAGAGAGCAGCGAACTTTAGATCTGCGACGCGGACGCTAAGACGACGCAGTCTCCCAGGTTAAATAATGGAAACAGTTGTCTCGCACATGTGCATAACACCATTTTGGGCCTAATTAGCGTCGTCTTTGCATTCGCGTCGCAGATCTAAAGCTCGCTATTAGTGTCATTACGACGAAGGCGACGACGATGATGATGATAATGATGAGATGATGCTGATGATGATGACGACGACGATAAATGATTGACAAGACCACGACGTCAGCTTTCATTAGGATACTTTGGAAACAAGTTTAACCCCAGTTCCAACAATAATTATAGGCCCTACGTCCACTCCCATCACACAATTTTACACGGAAACAGTCTCCGCCTACACCTAACTCTTTCAGGACAGAAATAATACTGCTATAACCATTCCCGTTATTGTTGTAGAGTACCGAAGTGATGATGTCACAGTCTTTTGTTATAACAGCTTGGGTTGGAATCAGGTGTGAGCATGGTTAGCAACAATAGTATTCACATACATGACATATTCGGACCATCAAAAGTGAGGTTGTTCAGAACCACAGTTTCCAAGGCGATGCATGGCTATGACATTACAATTTGGGTACTGCTAATGTTTCAACTGCAGCTAGCTCCGTCGGTACAACACTGTTACTGTAAATGTGTCAACGCCTTTTCCAGCGTTCGACAAAAGTCAATATGGAAAAATATATATATATATATCTGTAATTTTATGCTGCCATATCCTCACGCATCCATTCATTCATTTCACGTAATTTGGTCATTTAAAATAAAGGCAGCGCGTCTATCTAGGCTAAAGTTCCCTTTCATCGATCACAGCTACACGGACGTGAATCGCGAACTAAGTACACGCACCGTCATACAAACACACACGAAACTTCACACCCACCAAGCGTCGTACACACGCACATGCATTGATTATAGCTTATGATTGACACAAGTGGAAAGGAAGAATATTTTCAAAAAGTTTCACATTGTATTTAGACTGTGTAAACAAGAATGCAAGTCACGTTTATGAGAAGAACATCAAACGCCCTATCTTGAGTAAGAAAAAAAAAATGACATGAAGAAAACGAATGAAGTAGTAGGTTTGAAAGAGAAGAAAACCTCATCATGGAATACACTCGGATGCTTTTCCTTTACTTTCAGCTCAAAATACCGCAGCCAATTGACAAGAGTTCTAGCAAATTGACCATCGTGATTATGCAAACAGATTATCTCACACATTTCTATCCACTTCTGTGTATCCTCTGTCAGTTTCTCTACTTTTCTTTCTCTCCTCCCCCCCCCCCCTCTCTCTCTCTCTCTCTTTCTGTCCCTGCCTATATTACTTACCGTCTCATCTTACGTTTGCTGTCGGAGCTACAGAGAGAGATATGGAATAACAAGTTAAGATCAATTGGGGGCTTGGAACAAATTTGAAATCTATGACAACAACGAAAGGATAAAGTGCAAATTGATCTGAAGCCCTGCTTTTGTGCGTGTGTCACGTCGTCATGGATTAGCGCTCGCAAACGAGAAAGGAGATGGCTAGGTTGCCAGTTTCGTCCTTGCGAAACTTTGCTTAATCGTTCTTCACTGAAAATCAAACCCCATACCCCAGACATTTCACAAATTTACTTTCCGATGGTAAAGACGTGATATTAACATTATTGAAGCAGCCTCCATAAATCTTTTTCACATACTTATTTTTCGCTCTGTCATCTCCCTAATTCCAGGACATAATTGTTTCATATCTATGGAAGATAGTGTGTTAAGTTGTTAAGTTGAATCTCCGATTCTCTTCTGCGAAATTATCTCAGAGCGAAAAACGTTAAAGCATTGAAAAGAAGTAACTGGTCCGTTTTCTTCGACTTTTGTGCGACTTCTCGAAGATATCTGTGTGTGTAAAGCTCGACAAAATCGATAGAAATAATTGTTTGTAGAATATATATTGCAAATCTAAATTCTTTGGAGCTTTCTTTCTTTCCTCTTACGGATCATTCATGTTGTTCGTTCGAAGCAACTTACAGCGCTATTGTATGAAATGTATCCCCACGTGTGCAGCACCGATAATGAAAATTGCTAATGAAATGATTTGAAACAGCAGAATTCTGACGCAAACTGCTTGTGTACTCTCCGACAGTCAATTTCAAATCGCACGCGTTCTTTTTGAAACTCGATCTTGTTTTCGTTTTTTTTTTTCGCCTGTGTGTAATATTCTGCCCAAGGTCATGGATCTCAGGCTAAGACACTGATCAAAGATTTTGTTAAATGTGACATTTCATAATCTCTGACCTCGATAAGTTTTAGCCGTTGACGCCATAGTCGCGTATACCATGAGCATTAAAGAGACAGACGCGGCATAAGTTAGAAGTCTGGCCCGCCCCCTTCGGTGATGTTTGCGCAATGTGACAGAGCAAATTTGTGATGTAAATAAAGCAAAACATTCGTTGACCTGATTAAAAGTCCGGAGAACTGTCAAGAATGATTCACATCGTAATTCATCTCGTCGCGACAAAATGTATATCACCCTGTTTTCCGGCGCAATATGTGCTCATAACAGTGTTTTGTTATGGATTGAGGAGTGCACCATAAAGACGATATTCTTATGAGTAATACAATTTGTAAGCGACATGACCATTGGTTGGTTTCGGTACGTTAAAATAATGTCAAATAGTTTCTCAGTAATAAAATATAATCATCTTTAAAAATGATTGATGAAAAAAGCAGTCATGATTGATATCTTTGCTCATATTTTAAGTGCCAAGAGCAGTACTTCTCAACAGTTTCTAACCCGAGGCCCACTTTGGCTCCTAATGTTTTTCGAGGCACACATTAAGTTTAAATATGAATCTTTTTTTTTACTTTATTTTTGGCCGAGTTCGAGGCCCATTTGCGAGAGCTTCGCTGCCCACCGGTTGAAAAGTACTGGCCTAGAGGATTCCATGAAATTAGGTTGTTGGGTTTATTTATTCCGTCATCTTTAAGTTCCCCCTTTTCAGCTTTATGGATACAATATTCTTTTGTTATTTGCTGACGCAGAAAAGGTAATAAGTGATATCGAACCACCACACGAATGGCCGTTGCGACATGAGAGGGAAAGATGTATAAAATGGTGAATGATGTGTTCATGTGTGTCTGTGTGTGTGCGTGTGTTTGTGTGTGAGTTTGTAAGTGTGTGTGTGTGTACATATATATATATATATATATATATATATATGAATGACAGGCTATAGAAAAATCGATATCATTGTATTTCTTTAGAAATGGTTTTTGTATCAAGAGGCATGTTGCCATTTCCAAAATAATGATTGACGATGGCACCTAAATTTTCATTTGCTTGTTTTTATTCAGGGGAATACTTTTTTTAAATGTTTTATTGAAAAATTATACAAATCACACTATTTACAACAATTTACATAATTAAAATAACACAATCATTGAACAATGTAGAGTAATTGTAAAAAAAAAAAAAAAGGCAGAACATTAAGTTACAATGTACGAATCAGATCTTGTTCAAGGGCGAAATTCCGAGATGGGGAAGGAGAATAAAACAAACAAACAAACAAACAAACAAACTAATGAGTGACCAATTAACAGTTTCATTCAGGGGAATACTTATGATTGATGATTATGAATAATGTTGATAGAAATTAAATAAGTAAGATTACGGAAATGAATGTGAACATGTGAGTGCAAGTGTTTATAATATGTGTGTGCAAGTTTGTGTGTGCATGTGTGTGTGTGTGTGTGTATGTATGTGTGAGGGTATGTGAGGAAGTATTAAAAGGGCGAAAAGACCTTGTCAGATAGTTACTGAATGACCAAAAATAGTATGTATGTATGAGTGCAGGTCAAAACAAAATACAGTCGACTCCCGTTATAACGAAGTCCTCGGGACCGGCAGTTTTCTTTCGTTATATCGAAATTTCATTGTAACTGAACAAATAAGCAATAAAAGACATGGGCAGATTTTACTGGGGCCTTAATTTTTACTAACCGGAATTTCATTATAACCGTGTTCGTGTCAACGCGAGTGCGCTGTATGCGGTAAAGCAATTAGGGCTATGAGAGTATAGTACACAGAAAAAACAGAGAGGAGAACAAAAGCTGGCAATCCCACAATGCATTTGCTATAATGAGATCAACGTATTCGGGAGTGCGTCGATCTGTCATTATACTATTTACTCGAAAATTATGTTGAGCTTTGAATACCGAACTGCACTCGGAATCTTCATCCCGTGACAGTCTGCCTGTATGCACGGAGCAACGGATATACCGTGCCAAAGGCAATGCGCCGGGTTTCCGAGCTGTTACCTGGAAAGAAATGTCGAAATGTAGGTTGACTGATCGCCTTTCTCTCTTTTCTTATTTGCGAGGTGACTGCAGAATATCAAGACGATGATCCGTTATGCAGCGACATATCTGATTTGTCTTCCTATGCAATTTTCTCTTCCCCTTTCTTTTTTTTTTTCTTCTTAACTTTATACTTATGATGATAATGCATTGTAGAATATCAGTCTTGTAAGGTGAATGGCACAATGCATAAAAACACGTCTTTTATACGTAAAGCATGCCCGGTAAGTAATTCACTGAGAAAAGGTCTGAATATTAGGGAAAAGCTTTTATTTCATTTTTGGGAGCACGATACTGATTGCTATATATCTATACAATCTTTGAAATATCTTCCAGTGAATCTATACACAATTAGGTTTTCCATCGGTCAGACGTCAGATCGAATCGTCTACATGCGGTAGGAAACAAAATCCGGATGTGGAAAAACGCGAAGTACAAATAAGTCATACGACTAACAGAGATGCGACATTCAAACCTCGGCGTAAGACTCCGTAGACCCGAAAGAAATTTGAGTTGGAAGAGATCACAAAGGACAGTCGACTCGATAAAAACCTAATTGATGTTTATGGTTACATGACATACTCAACTGCCCTGCGGAAAGCAAAGGATGGTCTAGTGTATCCTGTTTTGAGATGTCTGAGTGCTTTAACCCCTCAGAAAATGAATGCCTCACTCAGGAGCCAATTCCTTCCGACAAAAAAGGGGCTCACCGTCCATCAATATCGCAGGATTTGTTGTTCGAAGCCTCCTTTCTCTCTGCGGTCACTAAACGAAAATGAGCACTTCACGGCATGGTCGCGCGCGCAGTGTTGCCCGTCTGATTGTGGCCGCGGAACAAAATCCTGCCGAAATAGAGCGGTTCAGCGCTCGATCCGAGTAACCCCAAAATGGAGTTATGTGTCGGCGTCGAAGCGTGGGGCTAGAATAGCAATTTCATAAAGCTTTTGCTACATGAAAGCACAAGCGGCAGTGTTAGGACCAGGCGTATATTCTTTGAAAATAGACTTGCTTTTCGTGTTTGTCACGGACGTGGATGAATGCCTCGGCATTTTAAACATGTATCACAACATACTCGAATGCTACTGACACAACTTTATGAATCACTTAATGACCATTAACGGCGTGCAAGAAGGGTATACATCCGGGACAAGAGAATCTGGTTTATGTCAGTCCGGGACAGGTTGAAGACTGCAAACTTCGTGACGACGGACGGTCTTTGGTGGCACAACCATCTTATTGTATCGATTGGAAAGTATCATCTAGCCCCAAAAGTGAGCGGCGGTGTAACAAATATCTCCCAGTTCGCATCTAGCGTTCGCCGCACAGGAGAACGCCCCGACCGACTTCGCTCACCAGCGCATCGCCTATGTCACTCGTGACATTACCATGTTACCGAAGGGGTTCCCGCTATAAGATTGGGCGTGTCAAGGACTGACTGTGCTATTGGCATTCAACACGGGCCGCCATACGTTGACATGCTCTGATGAGCGCATGACATTCAAACCCTTAAAGTAATGACTAAAGATGATGATGAACAGAAATGAAATAATTACTACCGACTTAATGTTATCTGGTTATAGAATATAACAGACGTAATAATACGATTTTTTCAGTTTAACAATGGGTCTAAAATGGATACTGCAAAATCTTATCGCTTCTTTGTTGATACACAGATAGATAGACGGCAATTATTGAATAGGGTGTATATGTAAGTATAGAATATTCTAATGTAAATATGAAATCATTATTTTTTATTATTATCATTATCATTATTATCATCATCAGATCATTATTTTTATAACTACATACAATGGTATTATGTGGGCGTGTTTATTAATAGAAAGAGAGTGATTTTATACATACTAACGTGTATTATGTGTGTGTCTTTTATGGTCTGCGTGATTGCTTTATAATTGCATCGATGTCATATGACTAGAAATAGAGAGAGAAAAGGATTTAGAGAGAGGGATAGGGGTGGGCAGAAGTGATACAAGGCAAAGTCATCTTCGAAGTAAAGCAATCCCTTCTTAAACCTTCCCTCCCGGGGGAAATTAAAAGACGGAAAATGTGAAAATCGGCGGGGCTTAAAACACCTCGACATCTGGAAAGCTTCTTTAGTCAAAACGCTAGCCTCGCCTCAAGTCGCACGCCATCATCTTCTCCCGCAGTCTCCCAAGGAAAATGTAAACATCTTGAGAGCGCGTCGCCACAAAGACACGCGCTATACCTACTCTCAGTTACACTGCTTCGCGGTGTACGAAATCTGTGAATGCTCGCATTCTAGTCCTTACGCTGGCAAAGTAATCTCGCTGATGAGATACTCCAAATTCAAGACAGTTTTCAAGACCTTATAATCGTGTTAGAGTTTAATGGGTTAAACGGCCGGATGATGATGGAATGAAATGAAAAAAAAAAAATATCGATTTCATATTCTGTGAAGTACCAAACTGGCAAGTTTGAATTTTCGTACCTTCGTCTTTAAGAAAACTGACAGGCATTCGAATAAATCACAACTTTTCTCGAAGAAAAGTCCCTTGGGACTGAAGATTTTATTGTAATGACGGAAAACGGGTGGCAATCGATCAGTAAGACGACGTTTTACAAACATTGTAAAATTGCACATCATCACAACACATTTACAATTATCATAATATTCTTGATGTGATTTAGTACTGTTGTCGTATATACTCATCATTTCCTTCTTTGTCATCAAAAGCATCCATATATATCGTAAACTTTACTCCTACATACAAGTAGAAGCATGATTCAAAGGTAATAAAACGGTGAGAGAAACTGTGCCTTAAAGTAAAGTATGAAGTTTATTCAACGTTTTATAATATTTCCACGAACGATATAAAGTAAATATTGATATGACGTATAATCCCATCCAGGATATAGCCTTGAATTCACGATTTTTTCTTGAAATCCCAAGCTTGAAATGCACAGTCCATAGATAAGTCTAGAGCTTAATTCAGAGCTTAAATGTAACAGTTCGATACAGATATAAGAAGCAATTGATACCTATGAATGATAGATAATAGTTTCATGATACTTTTAGAATTACACAGTTGACAGTATGCTCGATGGGAATGAAATAGATTATTCATTGTGACGCCAATGATTTAGGATAAATCATGAACCAATGTATGCGAACGTTTGGATGGAAAGTCAAAAATCACAGACCCACAACCGCCAAAAGTTAGAAATTCGAAATTTTCATAAATCAAAATTTCAAAATTTCATTTCATTGTCAATTTCAAATTTCAAAATTTCAAATTTCAAATCATCTCATTGTTTTACCGCACAATCACAAAGACTTGTATAACGACTATTATGGTAGCATCAATGGCTGCATGTCAAAATAAAAAAACAAAAACAAAAACGAAGGCATTTAAAAAGAGGGGAAACAAAGGAAACAGGAACAACCAATCATCAGCCCTGCAGTAAGATGAAGTCAATCCCAAGACAACGAAATTGTGTTACATCATAATCAGTTCATTTCTTTTTCTCACGTCTTATCAGATGATAACAAGTTTTCACGCAGTGTGGCAACCTTCTCACACAGATGTAGAAGTATTATAAGGAGTGTAAACAATACAGATGACGCGTTATCCTAAGCTTTTCTATATCTTTCGAATAAGCATCTTTGTGGTTTGTGCCTGGAATTGTACTTAATTCTCGATCTCCTATGATGATTATAGAAATAATCATCATCTCATATAGGGGAGGGGGTGGATATCGTTAAACATCGATAGAATCGACTTGCGCGTACCTAACTCCATGCAAAATTGAATAACAGTACGGCATTAATATTTGAAACATGTGCCCTGAGCATCAGATGAAGACTAAGTTTGCGGGCACGGCAATGAACAGGGGAGAAAGTGCCCTTATTGCTTGTCGCTGGTATTGTCAATTAGACAGCGCGTTAGCGGAAAAACCAGATGTTTCTTCGAGATATAACGCAAACTGCAACGCTATCTTCATCGTGCAAGCAATTTTGGGAGCACTCCCGTGCAGCCTAGTGTTTTTTAAGATTAGAGTATGTGTGTTCTACATGATGCAACGCGGGCAGTGACCGCAGAATATCGAGGGGTGAAGAAAAAAAATCATCATCGATATGATCAGCTCTGCATGATGACATTTTTTTTTTTTTTTTACATCAGATAGAGTGTATCAACGTGGTACTCGTTGGAAAATTGGAAATTCGGTTTACGGTTCATGGATTGAATGCAGGTTAACTGTTCCACCTTAGTTTAAAGGGCTATGAATAATTACGGTTTGTTTGTTTTTTTCCTCGCTATATAGGTATACTTCATAAGCTAAAGTATTACTTGAATATTCCATGTGTTATGTAAAAGGGCTGTAAAACAAATCAAGCTACGCTTAAAATGTAGCCCTTCTGTATTATCTATTGTACCGTATATTAAATGCACTTTTGTTATACAACATTGTAAACAGCATCTTTGTATACATGTACTGCATATAAAACTAACAACAATGTGTGCATTTACGATAATAATGCAGAAATTTATAAATCAAATTTATGTACTACATAATGTGCAAGCACATTGATTATGTGCTTTACAATGTAATCACAAGACATTAGTATGACCTTGTCACTATTCTTAATCGTTGTCGTTATTGCATTCCGGGCAATTCAACAAGAATACTGTATCTTGTGAATGACAGGCCTGTGATTTTCAATGATGATGTAAAAAACTAAAGTGATCATGACTATTACAATCGCTCTGAAATTGCGTGTTTGTGTTTTTTTCTTGCCTTTTTATTCTTTTTTCTATCTTTTTTTTTTTTTACATGCCATTCATTTTTTTCTCTATTCTGTATGGTATACGAGTATTTTCATGAACTCTCTCAAGAAATCTACGATTTTGGGTGACGGATATGATGAGAAAGCATGTTAATCTTCACAGATCTATTGCTTTCATGGGAAACTGCTGGTAATAAACAGGCTAATATACTGACAAGACAAAACTCCTGCACGGTTTTCAAAAATTACGAAGAATGTAGAAAAGCAAAAATGTCCAAAATGCCGGGAACGTTACCTTCATCACATTTGTATTATATATATATATATATATATATATATATATATATATATATATATGTGTGTGTGTGTGTGTGTGTGTGTGTGTGTGTGTGTGTGTGTGTGTGTGTGTATAGTGTATTATATGCCTAAAATTAGATGTTCTGATTTATGTCATGCAGTTTGTGCAATACTTGTTCTCCTTGTAATCATTTTTTTTTTCGATGTCAAAATAGGATTGCACAGTAATACAGCACATTTCTTCAGAAAATGGGTCAAAATGACGTTTTTCTATCCATTTTTGTCATGTTTGTGGCTGCAAGGTCAACCGTCTTTTTTTTTTCTTTTTTATATCATTCACTTCAAGACGATTGTCTCCCCCCCCCCCTCTCTCTCTCTCTCTCTCTGTCTCTTTCTCTCTTCGACACGATCTGACTTGGGAGATGGAAAGAAAATTAAACTTCCTCGTAATGTATAAGCCTATCTGCTTGCGCTATCTACGATATACACCTCACCAATGCACACTCTGCAGGCTATACAACATCAGTTCAATACCGTCAGTGTCGTACGTAAAACTTAATCTTTCCACTTTGAAATACCGTGTTTACTCCAAAATGGAGGCCCTAAGATTGATGATGGCATCACGAAGGACACCCTAGTTTGTAAGCTCGATTTTGTTCTTTGTTTGTGGCCCTTCATCTTATGCGCAGAAGATGATCAATCTTCGATTTAAAAGCGAGGACTTCTCGAATAAGAATGGGGCGTAATATTGAATGTTCCTGCTATATTCGATTTGTTCCTCTTCATATCGAACCTTGAGGACCAAAATTTCAACAATAATCGGTGGGTGATGTTGTCTTTGTAGAGATTCCCAATGCGACGCAAACTCGTTGTGAGCTGTGTAAGCAGCAAAGCCGACTGATTCGTGTCGGTTAGGATAAACGCGGTAATAAATGGAGTTGGATCACCGCGTAACACAAACCCGACAGTACCCTGCTGCAGCGACGTGGGGCACGATTAGGAGGGCGAACAGTGATGTTTAAAGGCGACTTTGTAGGTACAGAAAACGAGTACTATTTCATTCAACGTATAGGGTGCGTCTTACTCAATACAGCGTATACATGCACAGATGAATAGAAGTTTTATCAGTTTCTTTTCGTTTAGGCAGAAGAATGGAAATGATTCATGTACACGGGGATGTCAAGCAGATCCTACATGGGAACATGAGTAAAAAGAAATTTAAAAAAAAATGCAAATAACTGTGTGAAGCAAAACAATGCGCTTAGAGCCCCGACCGCTAACAACAGACGACGATCCAATGCGACGGCCATGTCATTGATTAAAGTCTGAATATTGAGAGTTGTATTCAAAATTCAGCTGTACTTAAAATGTAGCTCTCTTTCACGCATGAATAGATATAAAACGCCACGCGGAGATTTACATTACGAAGTCATTACTGTCAGGTTTAAATGCGTTAAAAAAATGTGAGATAGCTGTCGCTGTCTACTGTTCATCTATGCACGGGTTTAGAATATATCAGTGAAATCGCCGTTACTACAAACACGTTTATAAACACGTTTCAGAAACAAGATTACTAAACGAGTTCTCCATGTGCGGAGATTTACAAAATTTTCTCTGAAGTCTGAAGCTCCCCTTTGAAGCGAATCCGAAACTCAATATCGACATGGTGCGCTTGAGTGACCGCGATGATGAGTCCTGTTTCTACCAGTATTTCTCCGTCACTTTCACGATATATCTTCGTGGACTGGAAAACGAGATTGATTTCGGAGGTCGTTTCAGCGAAGGTACAACGACCGCGGGTATAGTTGAGTCCTGATGATAGCGTGAAAAACAAAAACAAAAAGCTAATATCGCTGCGTTGAACCACGAAATATTCTGAGAATACGATGGGTTTTTCCTGGAAATTAGGACAGGTTATCTATTTTCATATTGGGCAATTAGTTGTGAGTGTGTTTGGATATTCTTCTTCTTTAACGAGTTCACCGAGGCAGTACAAACGCTTATATTGTAAGCTAACATGAGATAAACGGCTTGGAGTCCCCTCAGAGAACAAGGTGTTGAAGAAAGTGTCATGCCGAAGGGGAAAACTGCTGCAACCAGCATAGACTTGAAGCAGGAACCTCAGCATTGAGAGTCAGTTGTCTTTTCCACTGGACCGCCATACGGCTTCTATAACATCATTGTTATCAAAATAGCCTTTTCTCTTTCGTCAGCATTATACACGGAAAGTGGATTCCCCAATGTACTAGCAAGGAAAGAATGCAAAATAGTAGAACATCATTCTTAACAAAAATCATTGAGAAACTAAAACAACAAAAACAAAAGCAAACTATTAAACGTAGAGAGTCATGTATGACCGCTTGAACGTATCATGCGCGTGTAAAGATCTGGCATGGCACCCTTTGGCAGTGGAGGTATTGATTAGTAGTCTTTAATATTATAAACGTGTAATATACACAATATACACAATAATATACACAATATCTTTAATTCTCAGGCTGTTCATCGATGTACATATCGATTTCAAACACGCTATACATCAGAGAACGAATGAATTGTAATCAAATTCTCGCCGTAAATGCTCTTCGCTTTCATAAACTCTATAATGTTACTCCCACCCCCCATCTCTCTCTCTCTCTATTCTATTTCTATCTTTCCGACTACATGCCCCGCATCACTGACAAGTAATGTTGAGCGGAACTCAATACCAGTCAGATGATTTTCCGCTATCCCCTCAGCGCTCCGATGACATCTCGTTATTCGTTGAAAACAATGCATTCTGCGCATGAGTTGATCTCTTTAACCTTTTCAGAGAGCGGAGGGAAAAAGGAACTTACCAGGAAATAAGAGGAGACTTCATGAATTGAAAGAAAGAAAATGCAGATTGTGCCCGTCCTTATGTCAAGTGCGGAAATAATATTTCGTATACAATGCCCTCGAGACAAAGGCGTGCATGCGATTTCATAGACCATTGTTCGGTCATAATTATGGTTCAAATTTTAGTATACGTTTGTTGTTTTTTTCTTTCTTAAAAAAAAAAAGCATAAAAGCATTTCCCGCTTTCCTTACTTGGCACATAAATTACCTGGTCTTAACTTTTATCCGTGCTCCGTTTCTCTTTCACAAACACTGATTACTCGGGGCTCACAGCCAAACAAGCTTGCTTTCATGTATAGGTCCCGTCATATTTATCTTTGTACAACCCAAACTGAGATTTCGACCAATTATCATTATAACTACTGAATATACCATGTATTTTTACATTGTATATTGTTTTTGTTTGTTCTGTACATTATTGACAAGGTACAAGAAGTTGTGTTATTACATTTGATGTAATATTGATATATGAGTATGAAATGAAATAGAATTGAATTGAATTGAAAAAAAAATGTATTATCTTTGAAATCTAATAAGATATGATAAGGAACAGTGAGACGGTTACAATAAAATCTGTAATAATGATGATGGTGATGACGATTATGAAAAAGAATGAAAAAGAATGACATAGTTGGCAGGAGTGAGGTATAATAATGATAGAGACGATGATGAAATGATAGTAGTGCATGATAATGATGATGATGATGATGTTAACAATGAAAAGAATGGTAGTTGTCAGGAGTGAGATATAATGATTACTGATAATGATAACGATAGTGATTGTGATAATGACGATGATGATATTGAATGTGTAAAGAGACTGATATTGAATGAGAGAGAATGATCATCATCATTGAATTGAATTGAATTATTTGTACATGTATAATGAAAAAAAAAAGAAAGAAAAGGCGATCATTGTTGCACGGACAGCGACATAATCCGCATATTCCAGTAAAGCTCAGGGCGTTGTGCTGTCGTTAGTGTTTGATATCCAGTGCTAAAGTGAATCTTGAGCCATCAGGACTATGAGTTAGAGTGGACTAGTGAATGGTTCCGCTTTCCAATGAATATACAAACTAATGATCAAAATGTTTCAAGTTATATTAAATTAGACAATGAGAAAGACGTTAATGATGATCACAGTGAATGGTTCGCTTCCACTTAATTTCCAATGAATATACAAACTATTGATCAAAATGTTTGAAGATATATTGAATTAGACAATAAAAAAGACGCTAATGATGATCACAGTTATGATAATAGTAGTAGCAGTAGTAATAATGACGATAACAATGATTATAATAATACATATCAATGATAATTTTTATCATGATACATAATATTATTATTATTATTACCATCATTATTATTTTCATTATTATTATTATTATTATCATTATTATTACATCTACTGCTATTATTTTTCATAATTAATGATAGTAATAATTAAAAAAATGGTAGCAGTACTGCAAAATAAATGCTAATAATGATAATGGTATAATGACAACAACAATAAAGATAAAAAGAATGAAAATGATGACTTTCAGATAACAGATATTCAGATTTAGAGAGAATGTGGAAAACAGAACCAATCGATGTATTACAGGTAGCAAAATATAGGAGATTCACAATCATACGGAAGATATGAATGCCAGTCGTATAATTTTCAGCAACCACCCAAACCCTTTCTCTATTCTACCATGGACCCTGGGGTCCATGTTTCTAACAATAGATTCTTCAACCATGCCGGTTTTTTCTCATCCTAATATTTCACTCACTCACTCTCCCCTCTCTGCCTTGCTAAAATCGAGCGCGCTTTCTTCTCCCAGGCAATTCACCTATGTATGGTCTTGATCCCCCATGTCGCTTGAAAAGCATTATGCTCTGCGGACGCCATCAGTCAAGTTGCTTTTAAGGAGATCTATGTTTTTTCGAGTAAATACCATGAGGGAATTATGCCTCTCCCATTACTTTGTCGAAGAAACCTATAAAAATTGGAACTTTTAGGCGCAGATGAAAAAAAAAAAAAAATAACACGCCCAAAATATGCCTATATAGCGCGGGCACCAACAACGTGGTTTCGCACAAGCCCTCGCATTGAATTGGAAACTGGCGATCACTCGCCTTAATTTCAGATCGTTATCCGCCGTTGCTATCTCCGGCCGTTCCCCAGGCGTGCCCGGATCTCGACTGATGGATGTCTGAATATTTCGGCAGTATCACGTAGCAGTGGTCCTCTTCTCGCCACACAATGTCACTTGCACTGTTAGACTTCTTCCCGCCCCCCCCCCTCTCATTCTCTCTCTCTCTTTCTGATGTGTGTGTGTGTGTGTGTGTGTGTGTGTGTGTGTGTGTGTCCACGCAAAGTTCTAATCCAGTTAAAGGGGACCTCCGGAAGATTTTCAGACTTTTACATTTGGACAATTATAAATGAGTTATACTGAGTACAGAGTTTTAAAATTTATAGTGACTGGGATGAGGAATAATATTTTTTTTTTCAAAATTTGTAACAAATTGCAATGAACGAGGATGATGACATGGCAGCCTCACCATAAGAATGCGTGAGTTGGGGTTCAAGGAAACAGAAGAAAAGAAGAAGGTATGCATACATTCTAAACAGGTGACTTTGTCAATCAAGCGGTATTGTAATGGAACTACACGGCTATATTTCTGAAATATGTGAGGCTCCTTTGTCATCAACACTGTTCAGTGTAATTTGTTTAAGATTTTCAGATTATTGGTTTCTCTGCTCAAGAGCCACAATAGATTCAACAAGTCTATACATGGAGCTGTTGATTTATGTACTACATGATGTGCAATTATGAAAATCGTCTGGACTGCCCCTTATGGCCCATAAGTGCCGATGCGTTGATGAAATGATGTGTATGTGCAAAAAGTATGCGTTATGTGGCTGTATTTGTGCTGGTATTTTTGTTGTACAGTATAAAGGCATTTATTATATACCTGCATGGCACCAATATGTGAATGCTCTTGTTTATTAGGATGACAAATTCCTTTCCGGAAAGATGGGACTCCTTTTCCCCCTATTTTTGTCATCGTTATTCCTGTTAAAAATGCGAGGAAGTTTCATTCCCATCAGTATAGTACCATGAGATTGTAGCAGAAATATCGCAGTGGACACTTCATTTGAAAAGAAGAAAAAATCTCATTACTTTACATGCCGGTTACATACCAACAGTCATTCATGCCATAATGAAGAGGTGTCGTAATCTCCAATTCATAATCTTTGGCTATTCCTTGAGAAGTGTTACTAAATTTCATTAATTTAGATCAAACGAAATCCTCACATCAAACTAAACCTATCACCAAACTCAACCCGTATAGTACCCAAAGTCGTTGGAGAAAATAAGATTGGAGAAATTGTCGCAGGAGCAAATGTCGTTACACCAATCAAACACCGGCAAAAAAAAAAAAATAAATGAATAAAAAAAAAAAAATATATATATATATATATATATATATATATAGAGAGAGAGAGAGAGAGAGAGAGAGAGAGCCTCACGATTGCAGTAACAAGTTCGGAAAATATCTGCCAGGGACTGTAGATAATCATCATCCAGTTTTACAGACTTAACGATATTGGACGCGACCTATAGGTAAATTTAGTGAATTTTTACATGCATGAAAATGCTGGAAAATGAATATTTCATGGTCAGACTCTGCTGTAAGTAAGGAATGCTTGATGCAGATGCTGCAAACGAATATTGAGCGTTGGATTCTAAGTTTCTCAAGAAAATATTTCGTATTGATTTCCTTTCAAATATGCCATTGTATTGAAGTTCCACGGAATAAGCAATATGGCGAATCAATAGTGAGAAATTCGCATTGAAAAAAAAAAGAGGACGGAAAGAAGAAAGACTTCAAATTCAAAATGACAGGTTTTGTTGATGAAGGCAGAATCACCATTATAAGTCCGAAGAAGACAGCTGGCTTTAGATGAAATCAAGAACGAGGAAGCGGAGGAAATAATAACCGCAGGAGCGCAAAATGTAATTATTGCCGACAGTTTTTGTCCTCTGCGTTTTCATCCGCGGTGCTCGCCAGATGGTGCTTGCGTTAGGGCAATAACTACGTATCTCGTCGGACTTAATAAGATGTGTATATCTGAGAGTGACAGTCGTAATGTTTCCGGAGGAGTGCCAAATAGGAATGGGATAAAGAGAGGCTTAATACCCTTCAGGAGAATCCATTATGATATGAGCTTATTTCCATCGATTTTTACGCGACATCTTCAACTCAAACCATTTTATACACTACGAGAAGACATCGGGCTTCAAATTCTTCGTCAGTCCAATTTCGGATAAGAGGAAAAGTGGCAAAGTAGTATCAGTCAGCGTATTTTATGTACACGTTCTATGGTAACTCTTATTCAAAGGTAATACAACGATGAATACAGGAGAGTGGAATGACTATAAATGACGGGCAGTTGTTGTTATATAGGCATTACAAGTTGACTTCCTCTTTAACACGTGCATCTTCTGTGTATCTGTGCGTGTGTCTTGGCGTATATATATATATTATATACATATATATGTGTGTGTGTGTGTGTGTATAAAGACATGTTTATCCTATTCGTAAGAAATACAGTAATCACCCTATAGTATGAAGATGCATATACCGGAAGTGTGCAAACAATCACTGAGGCCTGACACCTGATGGCGCCGCGGCCGATGTATGCTACCATGATTATAGCTACTGGTATGTATGAAAGTATGAATGATGATTATAATCAGGAGGTGTGAAAACCTGAGTTTGTTTGTGTGTGTGTGCGTGTCTGTGTGTAGATAAAACACTGGTCGCCCTTTTCATAGGAGATATAAACACGTATCAAGATGCGTATACCAAATGTATACCGGGAGCATGCTTACAATCACTGAGGTCTGATTTCTTGATGGCGCCGCGGCTGACCTACGCTGCCATATTATATAACCACTGATGAATGATCACGAGGTATGAAATCATGTTGTGTGTGTGTGTTATTGAGTGTGTGTGTGTGTGTGTTTGTGTTTTGTGTGTTTTTGTGTATAGATAAAACATGTCATCCTATTCATAGGAGATACATGTATAAACACAGAGACTAGAATACCGGGAGTATGATACAATCACTGGCGCCTGATGATGATGGCGCCGCGGTTGACCTACGCTTCCATAACTACTGACTATGTATGAATGATATAATCAAGAGGTGTGAAATCATGTGTGTGTGCGGGTGTGTGTGTGTGTGTGTGTGTGTGTGTGTGGATAACACATCACCCTACTCATGGAGACATACACACATGTGGAGATGCGTATACCAGAAGTATGCTATACAATCACTGGGACCGGATTTGCTGATGGCGCCGCGGCCGACGCGCGCTGCCATAACCACTGACTATTAAAGTATGAGTGATAATCAAGAGGTGTGAAATTCTGTGACACTGCGTCGCGTCGGGTCAATGTGCTCCAAAGTCATAGGGTATATGATTCCTCATAGTCTTCATTCATAAACTCTTATTTTAACGACACTGTAAAAACAACGCAATTTACTTTCGTTATTCATGAAACTATTTCGCGAAGCACGCCGCCGATTGTCACCAGTTTCTGCGTGTTGCTGAAGCAACACTGGCGTATAATAGTGGGGTCTCGTGGAAAATCTGTGAAAGTCAAGTATGAATTTAGACAACTTGACTCGAGGATTGAGTACTCATAGCTCGCAGTCACATAAACAGGCTTAGATTTCCCACAAACACATACCCACATTATACACCCCACACCAACACTTTTTTTTTTTTTTACACAAACACATATACACGCACACATTATACATGACACATACACATAATGCACTTGCGCAGGTACACACTTTCAGTCACCAAAGCAGAAGAAATGCAAACAAGAAGTAATACTAGACATCACAAAAGAGAAACATAATAATGACATCGGCCATTTTATCAGCCTGAATATGTTATGACTAACAGAGAGAGGTGTCAGTAGAAGGAATGCTTTCTCTTAGTAACCGAACAGAAGCAATAACTAGGCATACACAGAACCAAAAGTCATACATTTCTCTGCATCAATCACCCTCTCTCTCTCCCTCTCTCTCTCTTTCAGTTGTTCTCAAACAGAGATTTGTTGAACCAAGACTTCAATATAAATACTGCGTCACTCGGACCTGGCCTATACTTGTAAGTAATTCAATTGAGATAGTCTCCCGTCTTGAAAATGGAATATATACAAACTTTTCCACATCTATTAAACCATGAGAAGTAACTCGATCCAATCACAACTTTTAGATATTCTATCTGGCTATTCTAAAGCATGGGTTTTATTTACATGGCTTTGTATTCTCTGCTGCGTTTTCGGCTAGAATGAGTCACATTGCAATTTTTAATTCATTTTCCCGTGTAAAGCTACAAAACGTACAGGTGACGTATGTCTTTATCATTGTGAAGTAAATGTATTTAGACGCGTTTTCTGTGTCCAGTTCGGAAGAGGGAAAAATTCTTAGCACATATCCCAATTATATGAATTGACAAGAATCCTACACATATAGGCGCAAACAAATTAGTGTGGAACAGAACAGAGTGCAAATCATTATTTTTTTTTTCTATCTGAAACTTGGCTTCAGAATCAACATGTCTTGGTTAGTCCCCCCCCCCCCTTTTTTTTTAAGTCATCCTTCATCGCTGGATCATCGTAGCTCGGTGTTTTGAAATAAATACACTAGACACAGAATTGGATTTTAAAGACCAATTTAACGCTATTTACCTTTTTGCTGAAAACCTTATAGGCACTGAACGAGAAATCCTATTATACGCAATCTAATAAGTGTATAGCGGGGTATATTATTCCACATCTTATGCGGAGGGATACCATAAAATCGAGCACTCCATAACTCACGAAGGAAGGCGAATCAATCAGCTTCCAGGATACGTGAAGCGACTACCAACTCCAATTCCAGAAGGGAAGGGAGAAAAAGAGTCATCATATAAACGTTATAGACCTCATGAAATCATCAGACTAATGTGGGCTAGCGGGTCAAGATGAAACGGAGTATAGATTTTCCTCTTTGTGCTCCAGAGTTCAATAACGTGATCAGAAAGAATACTGATGTTTGCCAACCATCACGTAAAAGGAAAATGTACAAGAGCAGTAAAACCGTGTCTAAATATATCATGTAAATGTTATACTGCAATAACTGCATTTTGGTTGAAATGAAATGAATGAAATGGAAAAGAAAGTAAATAAATGAAAGTAAAAGTGGCACAACTGCCCACATAAGTATCAACGCCGTCAATGTATAGTGAACTGTTAAAGGTGACATAATAACTGATCAATACCTGGAGCATGAAAAAAGATATGACATTCTCTGTCTTTTTTCACAGGATAATACTCTTTTTTCTTTTCCTTGCGGAGAGTTTGCACGGTATTACCCCTATTGTGTTAACCTGGAAAACAGTTTACGATTTCCAACGCAGAATATAGGAATATGGATCACCGAAGCGGCCGGGTTTCTCGTACAGGTCACGTGGGAGGTATCAAAATTCAAGTTTTGATCACAAACTTGGGGATACGGCTTTACTATGAAAGCTATTTTGTAGGTTTCTATGACAACTGTGAATGTATAAATGATGTTCTGTCTGTCCACACTGTCTTTTGCTTTCCAGTCGCTAAATCGAACGGTTCTCCGCATGCTGAATTCTAATTTGCCAAACGTGCATATGGCACATGCACAGAATAAGGTTAGAAATTACCATATTAAAAAGACAGTACCCAAACCGAATTGGTCTATACAGCCATACAGATATATATCAAGAGCGAGTTGGCGGAAATTAATAACAGTCAATTTGTACAGTGAAAATCAAAAACTTCTAAGAAAAATTTTAAGAAAAAAATAAGAAAGACAGCGCAGCAAGGGAAATGATAGTAGAAGTGGTAAACATGAAAACAAAAGATGAATAGGTGCTTTTATAAGAAATATGAATATCACATTGTTGAACCTACTGCGATACACTAGAGCTTGTCTTGTTTACCTATATACCGTATCGCAAGCAGGGTAACTGTTTTTGCTCCCTGTTTTTTTTTTTCTTTCTTTCTTTCTTTTTTATCAATCCAGAATAAAAATGACATTTCGTGCTGCAGCATTTTCGTGCGATACATTACCATCTCCAGAAGAAGAAAATTCTCCAGCCCAGCTTAACACCGCCTTTTCTTCTTACGTGCCCCTCCCTCCTCCCCCCTACTCCCTTTGAGACACCCAAAATGCGTTTACGTCGTACTTCAAAAAGTACATCAGTGACTGATATTTTAACCTCGATGACTGATCAGTTTGCCTTCGGGGCCCTTGCCCCGGCAAACAGAGAAGAGAGGATAGTCTCTAATTCCTTTCTTTGTCCTGCCTTTTCTTATCTCGCCTGCACTTTCGTCGACCTTACCACCGTTTCATCTCCTGCCTCAAAGTAATTGATGTCTGTACCACTTATCTGCCCATTTTGTCAAAGTCCGACAGTCTTATGTTCTTCTTTCTATCTTTCTCTCGCACTTTCTTTAACAATCCGACTTCCTGTGTCTCTCCCTCTCTCCCCCTCTCACACACTTTCTCTTTTTCTCAGAATTTCTAACAATTCTTCTTTCCGTCCGTCTATTTTCGTCGGTATTTCTCTTTCTCGCTTAAACTGTTCTTATCAAAATCTTTCCTTGTCACGCACCTCTCACTATATACATCCATGATGTATCATTGATACCAAGGCTTTCTCCGCCCTTGGTGCATTAAGATGAGTTCTCGCTTCCATAGTTCTTTAATCTCCTTCAGTCCACTTCTCCTTCTCACTCACTCTCTCCCTCTCTCTATCAATCAGATGATTCATTTCATTTCATTTGTTTAATTCCACATCCAAACAATACAAGATTATTGCAAGTAGCATCATCTATTCGTACAGGAAAGGTGAAATGTCATGAAGCAAGAACATAATACAAACAATAATTATAACGAAAGTATGATACAATATTACAGCTGCACTTACAAGCACATCTAATATTGAATTGATACACGCAATTTACATGATTTGATCTTCATGAAATCACTTTGAAATGAAATAGCACTAACTAATAAGAAATGTATATAGAGGAAACTTGCTACAATTAGTAAGTTCCCTCTCTCATACTCAGTTTGTCCTTGTATTCATCTCTCCTTCTTCTCTACAATAATATACCGAAAAGTCTCAGCATGAATTCTCATGCCACGTCATAAATACCTATTTATCCTGCGTAGGTGGTTCTTGGATTATTTTTCTAAGCATATTATAATCCTGGTCTATATGGTTTCTAACCGAACAGCCGAAGCCGGTATGTATGTTCCGAATCAGACAACAACGCATTCTTCCAATGACAAACATGATCGCTTACTGTTACCATGACAACATTCCTATTTAGAGATGTAGCATAAGACACTCATTATCATTCTTCATCCACTTATTTTCATTCATCCTTAAAAGTCACATCATCCCCCAAAAGACGACGACTAATATACATAGAGTAATATACATTTTCATTGGAATAGTTTGATATCTAACGAAGATGATTTTACTTTCCATCCGGTTTGTAATAAAGACCTCTTTCTCTCTCTCTCTCTCTGTCACTATACCTATCTACTGTAACTGTCTGTCTATCTATCTATCTCTCTACCAGTATCTATCTATCTATCTATCTATCTATCTATCTATCTATCTCTCTACCATGTATCTATCTATCTATATTATCTATCTGTCTATCTATCTATCTATCTATCTATCTATCTATCTATCTATTACGTATGTATATCTATATTTACATATTATGTGTCTATTACGTATGTATATCTCATAATCATTTTACTAGCTCATCATTTCTTTCTCTTTACCTCTTTTTACTCTCTTTATACTTATCTATATACTTCGCTTGTTCTCTCTCTCTTTCTACTATCCCTCTTTTTTCTCTTGATGATTATTTCTATCTCTCTCTCTCTCTCATATTTTTTTTATCTCACTTGATATAATAATCATCCATTAGTAATTTTGTGTCTCTTTTGTTATACTTTGCTTTCTTCCTGTTCGTTCATCACCTCGTTTGTCTTTCCATCGACCCCCTCCCAAGTTTCTCTTTATCCCCTAATGCTTCCCTTTTTCTTATGTCAACACTATCAACTAAAGCTTTCTGGGACTCTCCGGGTGTATATTTTTCATCCGACAAATTCTTCGTGGTATGATGTCATAATAAATATTCTGTTCGTGCATGGTTGTCAGCGTCAGTAGTGATCTTTGCTCATAAAAGGAACACCACATGCCGTCGACGAGATGTTTACATAATGTCTGTTGCATCCCTCTGACAACCAGGACACCTTTTTTTTTCTTAAATACAGAATACATGCATAATAACATGACATTGCGATACAGCGTAACGTTGCATTGAATATAGCCGCATCGTGATACTCAGTACTTCACTTTGTGCCTGTGTGTATTTATCATCATGATCATGTAGGCTGTTTTGTGACTCTGAACTGTATATAGCCCATACTAGTATCGTATCAATATCAGCACTATTTTTGCTATGCAATGTAAACAGGGATGACCAACTAGCTAGTTTTCTTTCTCGTTCTCTTCTCCTTTTATCACTCTTTCTATCACAAATTTTACTTTTCTACATCCTTTCAGTGTTTTTCTTGCTATTTCTTTGTGGCTAATGCATTTTCGTGTTAGATCCATCTTCATTATTTTAATGTCTTCATAATTCATCCAGGTAAACATCACTACTTTCCGCTCTTCTTTTTCGATCTCCTTTCTACATTTTCTTCTTCTTCTTCTTCTTCTCTCTCTCTCTCTCTCTCTCTCTCTCTCTCTCTCTCTCTCTCTATATATATATATATATATATATATATATATATATATAATTATTGTGTGTGTGTGTCTCTATTCCTCTCTCACATAATATGTCTCTCCGCTATGTAAATTCAGACAAGCTTATGTGGTTACATAGTTTGATTTGCCAAAGTTACTGTAAACAAATCTGCGGCATACCAACAGATGAACTCAGAACCCACCCTTGATATGATTATCCTTCATGCATTATTCTTATCTTCCTTCCTGAATCTTATCATGCAGGGTTTTCCGACGCAAATTCCTTTCAGCGTTTGATAAAAAGAGACATCCATCAAAATAGATCCAAATTTTTTTCAATCATATCCTTTACTTTTGTTGACTCCACAGCGCTTTATCAATAAACATAAATCTGCTGACATCATATAAATCTGTTTCTTTCTTTTTTTTTCAATTTTTTTTTTTTGCTTCCAAAGTAATTTGCGATCTTACAGGAACAATCATATACTTGTATGATGTCCACACAGTAGTCGGTAGTTGTGGATAACACTCTTGTCTCTCCTAGTACCCTCTGCTTTATATGTTTACGTCTACATTGATATATATATATATATATTAATATAATCATCTATGTTCAGCGTATGTATCTATTTAATAAGCTGTCTGCATCAATCTTTGACGACCGAGTTGTCCTCTGCCAAGGGTGTTGGGAACTACATGTTGATAAATATTTCCGCGTACAGAGTACCCAGTTGTTTGTTTATACATCTGTAGCTGATTCTTTTTTTTTTTTCGAGATTTTCGGCATTTAAAGGAATGTGGAGAAGAGGGCAAGTTCTTTCGAACCTTTGTAGTTGTATGTATGTACATTTATGTACAATCTATTTTGTTAGGTTGGTATGTTTACAATGTATGTAGAATATACGGTAGAGTGTTTTTACAATGCGTATGCTTGGGAGGGAATAGATGCTCCCTCCACTTCTATCTATTTCATCACAATAGTCATACACTCAAAGTGTAAGTGAGTTTGCCCTTTTCCCCTCTTTCTGTGGCGAATCGAAATCATCTCTTATTTTGTTGTAAACTACCGCGTATCTTCCGGTTTTTCATTTCCCCTCTCCCCTTGATGGAGGACTGAAGGTCCAACATACCTCTACTTTGCTGCCTTTTTTCTCTTTTTTTTTCTTTTCTCGCTAAATTATTTTTATTGTCTCGCTAAATTACTTTTCTTGTTTGTGTTATTTGTATACCATAATTAGAAATGATTTATGTTTGTATGCCAATAGTTGAAATCAATAAAACATATAAAGAAAAAAAATAAAACAAAAAGGGAAAAAAAAGTATGTATCTATACATGATATACATTATAACAATACGTGTGACGAGTAACGAGGAATAGTAAAGTCATTTTCATAAAAGTTACTTTGAAACACTGCCATGACTGCATAGAATATGTAGAATCTTGATCGATTTTAAACGTGTGCTTAGTTTTTAGTTACAAGCTTTAATTAGTTTTGAGCCATGTTTAAAAGGTGAACCTCTTTATGCAGCTTCGCCGATGTCCCACTTTTATTATTCGTTATAAAAGATCATTGTTTATCTGTTGTGTTATGGCGTTCAGAAATTCAGTCTTGAATCTTAAATGGTTGGAGAATACGATTCTCATCGTGAGCTGCATGCGTATAACCCCAGTGAACTGCGAACTAAACACAGTGAAGAGAAGAAACGATAAAATAATGATCAGAATATGATCATCACGTATTGACAACTCCCCATTCTATAACGTTGCACACTAATTCATTTCTCAATAAAAAACGAAAATAAAATCCCTCTCAGAGTTTGAGGAGATGGTATACCTGTGAAGTAATGGACTCGCCCAAGCACTCATCCCCCATTTTGTCCCAATCTTCGCCATTTCACTTCCTCGACACACTGTCATGCTCCAGCTCTCTCACTGCCTTCTTAACCCTTTCTGCGTCAAGAATTCGGGCCTGTGTATTCAACGTTACTTTTCCTGTTCCAATCGGCACACTAGAACACAAAGGGTTAAATGAATCAATTCTGTGTAACCCAATTCCACCGTCAGTTGTAGATGGCCTCGAATTGGACCAAACATGGCCAATCAATTTACAACAAAGACTGTATCGCCACACGCGCATAAAAAACGCTCTTTTTGCCCTTCGCGGCACGTCGAAAATGTGCGAGCTCTTTCTCGAGTTACATGAACGTTTTCAAATATCAAGTAAACAGACACACTTGCGCATTTGCGACGTTGATGCCAAAGTTGTATTGCTCCGATCTCACTATTTTTTTTTTCATAGGAAGTATTCAATCGGGAGACATTAGAACGGTGGTCTGGATGTTATCATTATTCTATCAAATAAACAGTAACACAGATGAATATAAACTGGACATCAACTTATGTGCACCGAAATGAAAAGACAAGACACCACTGTATAGGAAGGCGAGCTGTTATTAGTCACCAGTCAAGCGTTTGTGTCTGTCACGTTACTTATTTCATGTCATGGGCCTTTCCAATGGAGACTGTGAAAGAGAGAAAGAAAGACAGATAGACAGACAGACAGAAAGGCAAAAAGAAAGAAAGAAAGAAAGAAAGGAAGAAGGGAATAACGAACCAGTAACGTATGTTGTCCTTGATTCTAGTATCGCGCGGCAGATGATTTAAAGTCGGTGTTTAAATTGAACCAAGGGTTAGGAAGATAATGTCTTGATTTCAGTATTCCTTAAAGGTCGTCGCGAGCTTCCTACCAAAGGGGCGCCTTATCATTGCTATTTTACACACACACAAAAAAAAAACAACACACGCGCACGCACACACACACGCAACACACACACACACAAATGGCATATGTCATCAATGTTTTATTATTGCTTGGGAGAAATTCAAATAACAGTCCAAATAGATTCTGCATTACAAAGGCAAAATTGGTAACACTCCCGCTGGTAGCAAGTCGTTGGCCATAATACACTCCATCAATCATTAATTTTGATCCTATACTTATCAAGGAGGGGCTGGGGTAGGTCTTGAATAATCAAGAGATGGTGATCTTTGACTCATTGGAGCTAGAGCTCTGCATAATTTCAAAATACATGTAAGCAGCTTGTTCAGTCCTGAATGCTTTAACTGATTGGATAAGAAGTATCTCATCTAACTATTGATTCGATGGTATTGTGTAAAGGACGGCCGGAGTAAACAGCGAAAAAAAAAAGAAAGAAAGAGGGAAGGATTGCCAGAATAGATAAAGAGAGATGAAAATTAAAGGCATATAGACATGATACCTCTCCCGCCCCCGACCCCCCCCCCCTTTCCCCCAAGAAGAAATTATGAGGCAAAGGGGGATGGTGACGAATCCTCCCCTACTCCCCTTTACAAAACAGATGGAGACCTTTAACGTCGCCTGCCTCCGTCACGCATGCTACCCTTTCGTAGCCAAGCCTCGCCTTGCCCGCCGAGTTGAACCCGCCGCAGACAAATTGAAAACAAGATTTAATCAAGGACGCCACGCGCGGCAAAACTTTTGACTTCTACCTCGACCCGCGCGGGAAACCTGCCTCACTGAAGCGCACAACTTACATCAAAACAGCATCCACGTCTTGTGTGTAGCTTTCATTCTTATAACACACATGATTTGCTTGGCTTTTGTTTTGAGTACATGTATAAGAGGAAATGATAATCCATGCATGTGTAAATATTGCTGGTGTGTGTGAGGGATGTCTGTGATGAAGAAAATGGCGCTGGGATGACTGAAGTGGCATGGTGCATGGCGCTTTGATCGTATGTTTATTGTGCCACACTACAGTAAGATTGTCATTATAAGGTTCTGAGCATAGATGTTTGAACGGAACATTGTATTGTCACACAAGGACCTTCATTAGTAAACTGATGTGGTCATGATGTCTAAGTACTACGGTGGTACACAGCTTATCAAACCGGCCAGTCGACTGGACTATGGATGAAAAGCAATAAAAAAAAAAAACCAATCAATAACAACAACTACAAGGGAGGGTTTTTTTTTAATACTACCATACCTCTGCCAAACTACCAATGTACTACCATACATTTCTGATGCATCACCGACTCGGTGTATATTATTAACCTCTTTTTCCTATCACATTTTTTTAAAACAATAATCCTTACTGAAATACTGCAAAAGTTGTAGGATGTTGTGGCCCAAAGCTGTATGATTTGGATAATTCTCTGTCATTTTCAGTCTCATTCATTCAGCACCTGTCCCATCACAGCGAAATTAAACAAAATCAAACACCAATATGCGAAGTGAAGAAGTACCATTATTGCTGTGTCTATTTTTCCCCAGAAAAAAGTAACTTGGGCTTGACAAAGAACGAAACTATCGATTTTGTTCTTTTCTCCCTCATCCTTCACACGCATCTAACACGCACTCAAAGAATACATGCATATACACACATATGCATATTTATACAGAAATATGATATTAGAAGACGTAAAAAGAACGCATCTGTGACTTCTTTCCGACATAATGCTCAAATGCGAACGTATAGGCCTACTCTGTAAAGGAGAAGAAGAAGAAGAAGATGAGGAGGAGAAGCAGAGGAGCAGGAAGAATAATATATGAAGAAGAAAAAGAAGCCAACCACATTGATAACTGTGCTTTTTTTTCCTCCAAGAAAGCATTATAGAAAACAAAAATAACGACTAAAATAACCTGAAACTTTCTTGTTCCACCTAGAGGTCTCTCCATCTGCGCAAACTGTTACGTTACACACCCTCATATAGAAATGATTATGATTTCAATGAAACAAAAGCTGCAACAATGTCCACTACTACTCATCTGTCAAATTTATCCATACTCCCTGCTTTTGAGTATACAAGACTGGACATCAACGCGCAGGTGGCTGTCTTCATGTCGACAGTCGAATCGAGCAGCGGACGAAAAAGGGCGATCTCTGCATGCTTTGGGACCGGTTTCACTCATCAAACAGACAAAACAAAGACAACGACAAAGATAACACCAACGACAGCGAAAGAAATGTAGCGATATACCTCCCACAACGATCGAACGGGACGCGGCGGCCGATGCCCGGAAAGTATAGACGGTAACGATTATCGAGATCTCCAAATGAGAAGCGGCGTTGTTGTTTCTTTTTTTAAGAGGAGAACAAGAGAAAAGGAGAGGCGGAGGGCGCGAAACGCAGGAAGAGATTCTAACGTCGGAAGGAGAAGATGGTGGATTGGATTTCATTGCCCTCGTTTTTTGTTCCTGATTTTCCTTTTTACTTTCTTTGTCTTAACCTCGTTTAAGATGAAAGTTGTCATATCGTTCTCTTTGGGCGGTCACGTGATACTGATATGGTGTCTCTTTTTTCCCGCTTTTTTTCGTCTGGTGTACGTGCATGTGTCTTGAAACAGAGACCATAACAGCGACTGATATACAATCGATGTATATGTACCTAATGACGTAGTAATTATGCAATAAATATAGACATAAAAAGTGTGTGTATGTGTGTGTGTGGGTGTCTATATACTGTTTATGTGTAAATGTGTATACACTGTGTATAGGTATATAGAATAAGTTGCACACATATCATAGGCTTACACCAACATGCACATTGTATGTAATATAAAATATGATTACTTTATCTAAACTTACTTAGATTATGACAAACACAAAGTTCTTGGAGTGTTAATAGCATAAAGTACTTCAGCAGAGTTTGCGCTGAATACCGGGTAATACTATGAGAACACGGTGAAGATTCATCCAACTATTTTTTCCCCTAGCCACCCTTCTTTAGTGTTTTTATAGTCGGTATGAAGGCTTACGATCTAAATAAGATGTGACATCATTCCCTTCAAACAAGGCGTAATTAGAACCTTAGGCGAATAATGTCTCCTCGTATAGAATCCTCGGGTCTGTGTAGGATTAATGCCAGAAACAGAGAGAGGAGGAGGTATAAGAAGGAAATGAGTTCGGAAGAGAATTGCTCGCAGGTGTGAACCGATCGAAAGCAGACGACAGGTATATCTGTCTAAATTACCTTGGAGAGGCTGCTACTTATCTTTTCGATATTGATCTGTTTCACCAATATCCATCGGGATAAACGTCAAAGGCAACCGCCCGCTTCAAACATCACCAGTAAAAACATCTTCGAGGGAAGTAATGAAGAAAAATCGTTCCTTCACTATGTTGTTGTACTACTGTCATATTCGATTTTTTTTTTCTTGCTTTCGAAAATACGGAAAATCAACTCAAGTAACAGCTGAAGTTTTTCTAATTTCGCATCTGTTTATGCTTCGGTGTGCGGTTTCTGACGTACGAAATATGTTTTCACTGCCAGTTACAGATGAATATGATGAAGATATCTAAGATTGTACTCCTCTCAATGTACACTCCAAACTCTCTCGGGGAAAAAAAAGTTTTGTACTAGAAATTCTAAAGGAGCTGTATTAATAAGGGAGTTCATGGTTAGCGCATGTCTCATTTGACCCCTACACCACAGACTTTCAAATAACATGGAAAGGACCTGTGACAGAGCATTTTTTTGTTGAAGCATGCCACCTTTGTAATCAATGTTAAAGAAATGCGTGTGCAGCTTTTGTTGAACATTATTGATGAATCACTTTCACCTGTGCGTTCTAACAAGGTGAAACACACAACTTAACATTCCAAATCCTCATTTGCCTGAGGATTCCTTTCGTTTGAAAGTCAATGGCAAGTACACAAACATTCTCATTTGACCTTTATTTTGCGCATGCGCAAATCGCAACCGTGAACTCCCTTACTGATAACCATCGAACTGTCGTTGGTTTAGAAAAAACAAAAACACCTATATGTATATAATTATATTTGTTTCGAGAAATAACCACGCAAACTCCGCTGCACGTATTTTTCTATCAATCTCAGGGTTAAAGCAACACATCAAACATCACCCTGACGTTATGTCACGCTAGAATAAAAGACAAGTCCGAATGGATTCTGCTAATGAAGCCACATCCTCCTCTACTATCGGCTTGCAAACAGGATGTTATAATCTAGATATCCTCTCTAAAACAATCGCAAACAAGGGGGGGGGGAGAATTTCAGCAACTTTTATAGTATGTCTTCAAAAGCTATGATATATCTCGAACTAATTCGACAAAGCGTGATCAATGTCAGTCAGACGCAGTAAGAGGCGATTGAAATAATTCTCGCAGAACTGTGTATAAAAAATCAGACATTGCTCAAAATACTTATTGATGTAATACTGTTGAATGACAGTATGTATGTAAAGATAATAATGTACACATTATATACACAGAGTACATTTGCATAATATGTTTACGTAACCTATTTTTGAATAGAACTGTAAATAGAATGATGGCAAGATTCAAAAGAATTAATCAATATTGATATAAGAAGTCTTGTTCAGGCATTCACCCTGTTCACTTCTACATTGTCGACTGGCGATCGTGGATCACAAAAAGAGAAGAAAGAAATGAAACAACCGCCTATACTAGAAAATCACAATGTTTCTACCGGGTGCCTTTTTTTTAATAACTGTGATGTGATACAGTTTCATATACATGCATAGTCGTTTCATTTAGGCTGAATCGAGGACACGTTTTCCTATGTGGCCTTTTCTGAAATCGATATGTTCGCTTGCACAGACTTCAGACATTCTGTCGGAATTATGGCACATTGTCATGCTTTCTATCTCTTCCTCTCTCTCTCTCTTTATTTCTTTCTCTCTCTCTCTCTCTCTGTCTGTCCCTCCTGTTAGTTATAATGTATCAGTAATTTTTCAATGATAGCGGTCACCGGCTTGATATTGTTATTGTCACAAAATTTAGTCCATTATAAAATCCCACCATAAAAGCTATAACATTTTCACGGAAGATTATTAGGGCAGTAAAAAAAAATAATATGTATATATATATATATATATATATATATATATATATATATATATATATCCCATATGGTAATGTTCTTCATGACTCACAAACACACAGGAGCACACACACACACACACACACACGAGGAGACTGCAAAATACAAGCTTATAGCTTTTTAGCATGTCTCCTCCATTCCCTGCAACTTTATAGTTTTAATTCAATTTTCATTTGCTTTTGTAATGCGTAGTATTGTTAACTTCACGTATTTTTCTTGGTTATTACATTAATATTGTGTTATTTTGTGTATGAAAATGTTTTGCATTGTCGGAAATGAAATAAACGAAATGAATGAACACACACACACAGAAGCAAACAGTAAAGAGTACACATCCATGTCAACATACACACTGAAAAAAAAAACACCTGACCGTGTGTCTTATAAAAACGTGTTCTTTCATACCTTAAATATTATGCATGTATACCTGTAGCTACAGGGTATAGGATAAGTTTGAACAAGGGACGGCATGGGAAAATGTGCATAAGAAGTGCTCATGATACCATGGATAATGTGTATGCATTATGCATGAATATACATGCTTCCGAAAACAAAACAACATTCATCTTTCGATTTTCCCTCTCTGTACAGGGAATGAAATACGGCGAGATGCATTTTAATCAATGCCCGCGGTTACCCATTATTGTCTCTCTAAATTAACTCCTTCTACCTCCGTGTGTCTCGCGCTTCTAAAACATTTGATTTATACTTAATATATGCATGTTTGTAGGTGCCCATTGCACGTATCGCTAGCCCTCGGTCTATATTGAGTTTTGTTTTGTTTTGTTTTGCTAGTTTTAGTTTAGCTTTGCTTTATTTTGTTTTGGCAATTGCAAAGTTTCTTTCACACAAACTTTTCTTCGCTAGTGTTTCTTAATTTCTTCACATGATATCTAAGCACTTTCCTTATACGACAAAAAGATTAGGAATCCAAACATTCGAAGTTGTCCAGCTTGTTTATAAATCTAGGGCCCGAATTCACG
>NC_092699.1:24978729-25041229 GCF_964275005.1 Diadema setosum | reverse complement strand
TATTCGACACTGATGTTCGCTTTCTACAATTTATAGAATGTTAGCCAGTTCGTCAGAGCATCATATTTGTTATGGAGGGGGAAAATAAACAAGAAAGAAGTTTATGCCAGCTCCACAGTCCCCAAGTATTCGCAATTTAGCTTTGACCTTTCAATAATGCAGTTGAAATGTCGAGAAGGGTCTCGGGCAGAGCGCAGATGTAATACTCGCATAAAACACAACGCGTGGGGCAAAATCTATTGTAATATACATGCAAATAATGATAACTGCTGGCGAAATGCGTGTACATGTTGTTATATGCGGAGTGCCATTTGATTGGATGTTAGGCCGTCATGCGCTACGTCAGCACGTTGAAAGGGGATACTATACATGATTCCTATATTCTTTTTTTGAACGCGTAAATGAATTAAAGTTAACCTAATAACGCCGCTTTCCTGTTACTCTATTGACCTCACATGGCTAGCGGGTTCATGAGCAAGCACAGCCAATTCAAAAGAAAATGTTTCACCAGATACAGAGAGAGAGGAAAAAAAAAACTCACAGCAATACGAAATGATTGTATCGTGTATTGCGCACAATAACAACAACGCGGACGTCTCCCTCCCCATTTTTTCTTGCTCTCTCTCTCTCTCTTTCCGAGTGTGCTTGCGGACGCAGGTGAGAACAGGCTCGATAAACACTGTAGGGTCTTTTTTCCACCCGATAAAGATGCAGCGTCGAACAATAATTGAGTTTTGCGTCATTTGCCCAACACTAGGCCAAGAAGGCAGGATGTTACAACGGTTGACCCAGGGAGGTAGGCAGATCGATGTGACGGGTATAGTGATTTTATCATTATGCAGAAGACATTTTCCTCATTTTGTTTTTTTTTTTCATGAAACCGTGGCGTATTGGAGAAAAAATGATAACAATGCTTTATTGCAGCATACACTCAAATAAGAAGAAAAGTCTCATAAAACTATGAAACTGTTTGCGAGATATTTAGGCATATTTTGATTCGATACGATCTTATCGCAAATTTTAGTCTGACTTTTAGATAGATAACCTTAATAATTTTCTTCCGGATATTATACTGGGCACCTTTGTACATCTTCAACCCGTTATTTAATGTCTTTATTATTATTATTATTAGTAGTAGTAGTAGTAGTAGTAGTAGTAGTAGTATCATCATTATTATTATGTATATATATATATATATATATATATATATAATATATATATATATATATATATATATATATATATATATATATATATATATATATATATATAATTAAACCATGGGTTCCATGCGCGCAAAAAACAAACAAACAAACAAACAAAAACGCAACCACGGATCTATACGAGCATGCGCCAATGGAAAACGAGAACAGAATCTTTATAATTTCGTGCAGTTTTCTTCCGAACTCCACACTTTTGAAAATGGTGCCCACAGAATGAATCTTGGTGCAAATTGTCCACTATCCCTTCCAACAACTACTCTTCAGATCACTTCAAATTATGATCTATAGTACATAATCAATATCGTCGTATTCACAATTTTGGATACATTGATAACAGTTTTTGTTGCTTTGGTAAACAAACGCATTGGCTTTTACCGCAGGCAAACAGCATAATGGTTTATTTATCGCAAACGTCAAAAATCATATTAACATGATGTCAAATCTCTAAACTTTATCATATTTTATGAAGACTTATTACAACACATGCGCTACTATTGATGAATAATACATACTCAATATTCGAAAATATTACGTTGCTTTCATGATAACGCAAGGTCATAAACTGATTCCTCTTATGGTACCTTTTTAAACGGCGTTTGACGTTTCATCTGGTAGAGTAGGTCATTTTTCATTGTTTCCCATGCAAATAGCCCTTGTACTCAGTCGATGTTTCGGCCTATCTTCGCCATTCCACTCGCTCTCCGAGCGTAATCTTCTTTGCTGAAAGTCCCCTCACTATTTGCAAAAGTATTGGAAAAACATAAAACCACGAGAACATTATTGACCAAGGCCCCGTTTCATAAAAGATGCTGGGATGACAACTCTTGCTGGAATGGCAACTTCCAATAGCAACAGCCAATCAGGAAGCTGGATTCTTGTCGTTACCATGACAATTGCCATTCCAGCAAGAGTTGTTATCGTATCAACCTTTTATAAAATGGGGCCAGGTGTGCCTTTACTTTCAGAGTAAGCGTGTTTAAAAAAAAAAAGCAAAACAGTGAGAATTCAAAGCAGGTTTAGATTTTCAACAAAAATAATTCTAAAAGCTTGTTTTTGGTGTCACTGCGGCAACTGTATTATACTTACATAGCCCCTTACATACATAGTATAATCTGCGTCAATAGATATAACATAACATTTTATCGTCGAGCTTGTCATCCGCACTCATTACCACATGCAAGGCGTTTTAACATTCATGACGTAATCAACACGGGTATCAAACACCACTTTCGTTGGTAGAACTTTAACAGGCTTTCAATAATAGCTTTATATAGCCTTCAAGCAAGAGTCGTTGCGAGAGTCTAATACGGAACAAAAACCAAGTCATTCGGCTCATTGCAGCGAAAGATATCAAATCATATAATGAATAATAATAGACATCATTGTTTAAACCATCATCACTGATTATTATCATGGCTGTGCGAAAAGTGTCATTCTTCATCAGCCATACACGGTGACTTAAAAACGCCTCAGAAAATGGTATCGACAATTCAATATAGAAATGGAGGTGTGTTTGTTTGTTTGTTTTTTTCCTTATTTCTCTCGTCGCTGGAAGGCAAATGAAGTTGTTGGTTTTTTTTTCTTTTGTGTGTGTATGTGTGTGTGCGTGTGCGTGTGTGTATTTCAAAGGACATTGATGCTAACAACAGCGTCTACAAGAGAAATATCTTGCAAGTTGGAAAGGCTTCGCAAACATCCGCTGCTTCCTTTAAGGCGCGATCCATTTCACCTATGAGATGGCCGGCCGGCTGGCCCCGACTTATGAATTTGTTTATGCTTCGGCCGGCTGCAAGAGCGAGATACTAGTATGCATTTTAGATTGAAAGGGACGAGCAGGATACAAGTCGTAAAGGTCACTACACGCATTTAACCAGGAAAGGAAAAAAATAACAACAAAGGAAATGCTGTAAACAAGTTTTCATATATAGCCTATAATGGACAGATACAACTAAGGAAGTAGTAATATGAAACTTGTTCCTACGACAAAACGAAATGGCGTGTATATTGAAAATGTGTGTAGGACTATACGTTATGCTGTATGGTTTAGGGATCTAACCACACTTCATTTTTTTTTATTCAGTTTTAAATAAAGGCCTATATAATTATAATCATTATACACTTGAGACAGACCAAAATATTGGTGTGTTATAGACTTATTACATTGAATATCATTCTGCTAGGACAAGTAAGTCTGTCTTTCCTGAAAAATTTGTTCATGCTCAAGTCCGATGATAAAAAAGAACAATAACTGGAAGCAAAGAGGGTTGACAATGGTTGCCATGATTAATGTTTGATTGACGTTAAGGGTGGGGATGGTTATGCTACACTGTTTCTTTAATATCAAAATATGCTTTGTTTTTTTCTTCAAACGTACTTAATCAGACTAATTGTGTAATGTTTTGCTATCTTTGGATTCAATGAAGTTTAATCAGACTAATATATTGTGTAATGTTTGGCTATCTTTGGATTCAATGAAGTTCTCATACTTCGTCTGAGATGCCATCGTTTTTAACAATTTATCGTCTCATTTTTTTCTACAATATACATGCCTGAAGTTTAAGTAAAAATGCACATTCAAAACACGCCACTTGTCTAACAGTAACTGAAACCAGCAGGCACAATTCGTGGAATGTCTCAGATTTCCAACCCACTGTCTATCTGATCTTTGAGAGGACGTCATGCACACAGACACACACAGACACACACACACACACACACACACACACACACACACACACACACCAAGGTCTCAATTTCTCACCATCTCTCTTCACCCTCTTTTCGCTGCTTCTCACTTTCAGCTTCGACACACTTGAGAATTCACTTACACCGTCAGTATAAGAGCAGCGGTCAGTCTGGTGTTGATCCCTCACACCGTGAGCGCTGTGAGCCGATGTTAACGCCCTGGCGTGCCATCGATGGTGAAATTTGATGAAGGGAAGAGAGCTCCTATAGAAGTTATGGCTTTAAAGTGTCGTTTATCCTAAATCTCCTTTTCCATTCGCCTTTCCTGCCGTTATTTTTCGTCCTTCCCAAGAAGCACTTTCGCTTTTCCCTCGATATTCCCGATCTCGTCATGTGACTTTGCTTCCCATATTTTCATGCTACGCCGATGTTCATCTCATCGCTTTTTTTTTTCTTTGGGGGGGGGGGGGGGGTATCTTCATCACCGCTGTCTTTTTTCTCTCTCGCCTTTGTTTTTCTTTTTTGTTTGTGATCATTATGCTTGTAAGCATCTGCCTTGGATAAAAACTACAAACACGCCACCACACAAGAAATAGCTCCGGGGGAAGAAGGGCCGGAGCGCAAACATTTCGGTGGCCTTGAAATTATGATACTATTATTTAATAACGGCAGAAGAGTAGAAGGTGGGTGGGGGAGTAAAGGGATGGGGTGGGGCTGTAATGTTGGCAATGAAGTGGCCCCACTGGCCCAAGTTACCTAATAATAGAGAATCAAATCTAGTTACCACTCCAGAATGACAAAGGTCGAGGAGGGAAAATGAGAGAGAAAGAAAATCAATTATATGCGAACCGCTAGTTCGGCGAGATCGTAAACACATTGACGATGTTGGGGGAAAAAACCCAGAAAATCAAATTGCAAGGTGTTCAGAAGGCTTAATAAACTGAACACGCTCGATGTATTAAAACACTCCCAGTACATGAATTTAATATACACAAGCGCGCGCGCACACACAAACACACACACACATCCCTCCACGCGCATCACATGGGCATGATTCTCAACAGGGCTTATCGTTAAGGTTATTCTTTGTATCACACAATACTGTAAAAACAATACAAATAAGTGTGTATCGAGACGGAAACAAAACATACGAGACAAATCATTGTTCTATAGGTAAATGACAGAATTCCGCTTTATAGGCGATTTAAAAGTACTGATACACTATAACAATTCTAATGTTTTGACTAGCAAATTGCCATAGGCTATGTCTGAAAAATCACAATAGACTGGTTTAAAAAAACAAATACGATGTCTAAGTATCACGGACGCAAATCGCGGCTACAAATCAATTTACACCAGAATGAAATTGTGGTGACTTCCACCAGATTGGCTGACCCCTCTTTAGAGTGATTCCATAAAAAGAATTTTGTCCGTGCTTTCATGAAAGATCCTCTCTGTAGTGTCTACGTCATCACACCTTGCGGATATTTTCTCCGCCCTTCTAGCCGGATACGAGATTGTCTGTGACAATGTCTGTATGTGCATGCGTGCGTCTGTGCGTTTGTGTGTATAAAGAAGAAAGCTCTGAGAACACGGCAGCGTCGATACTGTTCCGATACCGTCACACAGCAACGCGACATGGAATTATTGATTGATTTCATGCTCTTCCCCAGAGGAAAAACTGATATATCACACGATACCGGTTGTCGAGGGAATTCTGGTAACTGAAGCTATTCCCTTCGCTCTGGTTGTTAAGCGTTTCGTTCTTCTTTTTCCTTTTTTGTTTCTTTTGCTGTATTGTCTGTTTCCACTACAACCTATACATTGCCTTTAATGTCTTGACACATCGACCGTGTGGAGGTAAATACTTTTTATATCAATCAATGCGCTGAGCGTCAAACCGTGCACTGAATATAATTTTGGCGCATGAAATTGCCCTAAGAAAATGGCGTATGATAATGAGGAAACAAAATAAACGGTGTCATAACACACTGGATGTTCGCAGCTAGGAAGGTATGGCGGTATAGGGAGCAGGTTGCCTTCTCAAAATGTGATTTTGTATAGGTCTATTTACGCCTAACAAGGAATGCAAGTCGTTCTCGCTATTTTTATATACAATACAGCATGTTGTATAGAGGACACTGATATTGCTTCGTAATGACATCACAGTGTTAATAACACGATATACCTTAGTACAGATTAGATTATTGTTATCAACCGAGAGAAGATAATATACACCCTAACAAACGATGGTTGTTGTTTTAATCACCCATTAATATGCAAAGTTTCCCACGATTCATGACAGGTAATGTCGTAGCTATATTCAAGCTTGAGAAATTAAAGGGATCGTATTGTTTTGGTTGAGACCTAACTTCAGGTTTTTAACTTTTTGTGTGTGTGAGATAATGAGAAACCTCTTATGAAAGAGCGTGTAATTTAAAGAGGAATTTAACGTTTATTTGATGAAAATTGGTTTTGAAATGGCCGAGATAACCAAAACAGGGCGATCCTAATAAAAGATGGGACCAACCTTTTATTACCATCGCTTTTTTTTTTTACTTTGTTTTGAGGTGTCTCAGCCATTCCAAAACCGTTTTTCATCTAATAAACTTTGAATTTTTCTAATAAAGGTCTGTGCTATTTTATAAATGGTTTCTTGGTATCTCGCAAAAAGTTAAAAGCCCAATCATCATCCACTATATCATCCCTTTAATGTCCGTCAAGAAAGTTTCAGATGCCAAAATTATCATCATTATGAGATTGTTCTGATATACATAATGTATGTTCACGCATTGATTTGATCACGGGGTCGTCCGCTATATGATTATTACAGTATGATCGAGCAGGCGATCAATCTGTTTTGACAACATTGTTATTGACATCACAGCGCTGCTTGATCGATTACAGCGGAAGTAACTATATTATAGGTGATGTTGATCGAAAATATAATTTGCTGCAGGTGTTTGTCAAGTCTGTCTATTTCACAGATCGGTTGTCGTATCATTTCTTACAATAACACCGAGTTTGCCGACCGGATAAGAGCAATCTTGGAATTTGAATTTGAATTGTCGACAGCATGCATTTTATTTACATGTATAGTAAAAATTAGATTCCTTCTAATGAATACGGTATTAATGTAATGGTCAACGTTTGATCCTTCTTGATTTCTTATCCTTCAAATGACTAAAGTCATACCGTTAAGCATTCTTTAATGAGAAGGGGATAATAGGTGCAGATTGCTTCAAAATAGTAGATAGTTCAGAATTTTTCAAAATAGTTCAGAATTTATACCAATATAAGTTGCTAGTGTCACTTTATACCGCATCGATTATTTTGCCGTTATTTTATCGTTATTCTCCGTTAATTTCTTTTGTCATTGTTATCATGTTCGTTATCAATAAAAACCCACGATGTGTAAATCACTATAAAGTATTGTAATCATCATTATTTTCTTATACCAATCAAAACAATTCATTCCATACTATACATGCTATTTCTTATAGGAGATAATTATCTTCATGTTCCATCTTCTCTGCTGCGTAAAATAATATTAATGTGCATATTATAATGTTATCGAGGCAAACGTTCGCATATACAATACACGCGTTTTGCAATCTATGCAATATACTAAAATGTATCTAATAGATTATCTAACATGGAACTTACAGTGATAGTTATATCGCCTGGACTGTGCGGTTTTCATTTCAATCAGCTCTCATAAAAAAAGACAGATGTAAGCAAAATGCATTTTCCCTGCTCTCTCTCTCTCTCTCAAAACAGACGCATATATTGCATGACATTGTGTACATGCACACTCGCACAAACACACGCAAGCACACACACACACACATTATAATGATAGGGCCTACATACATACTACTGTACTTCAAAGTATAATTCCGTATACTGTTGGCCAAATGTACACTAAGTGAACGCGCAGACACAAACGCACGCACACACACACACACACACACACGTATATATATATATATATATATATATGTATGTATGTGTGTGTGTGTGTGTGTGTACATATATATATATATATATATATATATATATATATACCCTATAATCTATGTAAGTGTTAAGTATACGCACATACTATATATCTACAATGTATACTTCAAAATGATTCCCTGTGTGGGGCCAAATGCCAATTAAGATACTCTAATTAAACTGTCTTCCGTGTATTGTTCCTTGTCCTCAACTGTCACAATCTTTTTTGACATCGCACACCCGAATGGGTAATCACGTGCAAACCCAACTCATGTTCGAGGACACACAGACGCCACATGGTGTCTTATTATAATCCGAGGTCTATCAATAAAAGATAGCAAACTCCATGACACCTTGATATATTACGTAAAGACGTTCACCGGAATTGCCGATAGAGGAGTCCGTGTGTCTGGGAGGGAAACCTGTCTAAAATGTTTCACGAGACAGGTTTCACGAGATGATAATTTACTATGTTCCTTATTGTGTTCTCAGCTCACACCCACGAGCTCACAGCTATACTACATTTTAATCTAATAGACATGGTTTAAAGGCATTTAGTAAAGTTTGGAGGATTGCGTATGTATAGGCCACAAAATCATAATTTTAACTACTCATCATCACATTCTGATCTATAATACTAGTATACAAAATAGCAAAATGTGGATGATAACAAATTCACAAATTTTACTTATATTCATGGGAAATGCAGTCATGAATCCAGATGAATCTTGAAATCCTTATAGTTTTATTTCTTTCTGATCTTATTCTTACGCGGAATCTCTATAATATAGACAAAATATTATACAACAGGGGCGGATCCAGGAATTCCATAAAGGGGAGGCGCCTTACAAAATTAAAGGGGGTCGCACGTACCCCCCCCCCCCATTTTTCTTTTATTTCTTTCGTTTTAACAAAAAATAAAGAGGGTGCGCGCGCCCGGTGCGCCCCCCTCTAGATCCGCCACTGTACAAAACTAAAACACCACAGGGATGACTGTGTCATGTACCGCAAGTAGGAAATTTTTGGTTACACGGTGTGTTAGGCCTACATACTGTGGTACAGAGTGATGAGCAGTGCAACTCTATAATTAGATCATACTTATATTTCAACGCTCCGAGCCTAACTTGATTAGTGACGAAATGAAATTTAATGTTCCGGAGGTTCACCTTTCCCACACACCTATACAAAATTGGAGGGTAAGTGAGCGAACTTTTATAGGGACTGCTAAAATAATGTCCCCATGGTCTATGTCTATGGCTATGGGTTTAAGCAAAGGGTCTTAAGACGATTGATGATAATAATCCGAGGCGGATTCTGCATGGTACGATCTGCATAGTACAGCTAGACGCGAAAACATCCCCCACCCATTTAAAGTGTTGTAATAAGCAATGTTTTTTTGTTTTCCAAGAAACTCATTATTAGCAGTATCATTATCTAATATTGCTCCCAATATTTCTATTCTGTACTGTTACTGTCGCTATAGTTATAACTAAGGTAGCTACAGCTAACTTACCATTTAATTTATCATTGTTATCACTATCTGGCGGTTTTAATGAATGGGAAAAGAAATCGAAAGAAAATTAATTGTGAATATCCTTCAGTGGTCTTGCTAAATCATGATCCCTTGATTTTTGTTTTTTATCTTTCTTTCTTTTTTTTTTTAAGAAAAGAGCATAAACGATTACAGACACGCCTTCAGGTCCCATAATTGGGTGGGATATAGGAAAACGGAGGTGAAAATGATGGAAGGAAAGGGGACGGATGAGTGAGGTGGAGGCAGACGATCTTCATACTTAGTGAGCCTTATTAAAGGTAAACGCGATAGTTCCACATCTTCTGAAGATCATGGATATTTAAAAAAAGTCGTTATCGGACATAATTATAGATGGATCATTTTTTATACGTGAAGGACCAAATGGTCAATGAAAGGAAGTTAAGGGGCAGTAGAGGGTTCAAAAAGGCTAATATAAACCTTGATTGCAGTGCATTCTTCGTACAGGGCTAATCGAACCGTCAATCCTATAATTCGTTAATACATGAAAACATTCAAATGGACTAAGACCATGACCTACACATCCGTAGTTAGCTCACCGTCTGGCAGGCTCTGTAAAATCAAATTTACGCGCTCTAGTTGCGTCATTGCTAACTGGATCGAAAAGAGAATAGTGCACGTAGTTCTTTCAAGCAGAGTCCCGGCTGCAATACATTAAGACAAATCAAAAGTACCAAACAAACCAACGTGAGGTAGTATGGTGATACAGCTCCCAGTAAATGTTGAATACTCAGCTTTGATTTGCGTGCGTAATTTGGCTTATACCTAGAGGGAAAACTTCCAATATCCTTCTTCTCTGAAGTTTCCTGGTTTTATAAGACGTCGGAAACACCTGCTTTCATCCGAAGTTCTAGAAGAGCACTGGAGTAGGCCTACAGGGGATAATGTGCTCTTGAGTTTCAAGCACAAGATTCGACTACATTAAGTGCAAGTCCATAGGCCTCCATGACTGTATCCTTCCAGGAGACACTCACATCGTAGCAGTTATCCGTTATATCTTTCTAGTCAGGTTGTGAAAAAAAAAAAGAAGGAAAGATTGAATTCTGGCAACTCTTTCGGGGTTGATGATTGGAGGCTACATTGCACGGGGTACAAAAGTTGGTTACTTGTCATATAGCGAGAGGTATTGTACACAAACCTCCGGCACAAGCACATGATATATACAACAAAATTCAATACAGCTACAATGTTCACAAAGCCATTTATTGTCTCATGTTTACTGTTCTGTCACACGCGCACACACACACACACACACACACACACACACACACGCACACAAAGACACAGTATGGAAAGGAGTGGTTGGTAAGCCCCGTGCACGACCCTCTTATCGCCGTTTTCCATTAGCCGCACCAACAAGGTGATCGCTCATTTTTTAGCTCATACCGTCACACCATCAACTCCCTAACCTTAAAGGCACTCTACACCTTACGCAGCAATTCTCTTCACAATCGTCATATTTACTAGTTTCATCCAAAGAGAGGCAAACAATGATTGCTGTTGTCATGGAAACAGGTGAACAGGAACCAACCCTCATTAACTCCCTGTTTTTGCCATAGTTGCCGTTTTAACTGGCAATATTAATGTAGAAAGACACAATGAAGAAAGGGTACAGACACCAGCGAATTCAGTTGCGTCGATATAGCATATCTGTCCATCTTTCTTTTGATTGCAACATGAATGTACAGTACGTTTATAAAACTTCACAAATTTGTCAGAAAGGAGGAAAAGTTTTCGTTGTACAGATGATATTGCAGACCATATTTTTCAAAGAGTTGCTGGTTGTCCTATCCTCTTATACAAGATTTTGAAAGGTCGCACTTTCCGAGTCCGTTGGCGATGCATTTCCTTTTTTTTTAATCTTTAAATGGCTCTTTCACTGTTAATGTTGATATGGGTTTTTTAATGTCCATTCGTCATCCCCTTCCAATGTAATGTCATGTTCGTTTCCTTAACCCTTTCTGCGCCAGGGACTTTGGACAGTGTGTACAACAGAAGGTTTTTTTTTTTTTCTTTTTTCTGTGACAATCGGCACTCAAAATCATGCAAAGGGTTAAAATACTGCTTATGGATATCCATACGCGAGTTTTTCACTGTTGATAAGCCACACGCCCGCATTTATCAAAATCTCCATCACGAATCCAACTCGCCCGTTTGCTGAGAAGCCAAAAAAAAAAAAAAATGAAAAAATTACAAAGATAAATGCTTACCTGCTTTCAATTTCTTTGCTGAATCTGTCCTTTTATGCACGAACACGGTTTCGCCCCCCGAGGATCGGGCATAAAAAGTACGATCCAATCCGCGTTACTCTCTGTGATATTGCGCCGAGTATTCGAGCGTTGCTCCGATGCCTTTTTCTCGATTTTCTTTTCTCGACGGAGAGAAAGCATATAAGACAAGAAACTCTAACAGCACGGCCACGATGGAGCGATCACTCACTACGTGCGAACTCGAAGATAGTGATAATACTGCCAGCAGGTTTGAGATATCATTGCCAAGCATACGGCATGCTGATGTCCGCGCTCAAGCGTGCACGACCATAATGCTGCGCACGCACGTGCGCCGAAGCTCAACACTCATTTTGTGTAGACCGAAAACGCGTTACTTCTTCAAGACTGTCAGGACTTTGCATATGAATCTCCCGGGATATATCTGTATTCATATTCTTCTACAAAGATACCTTTGTCGCTGTTGTTGCGCTGCACCATGGACTTTGAGGTTTGCATACCTTCCACAGATGGTGTTTTCTCATATGATATCCATTGATAGCAGTCTCCATACGGGCGTTACTCATGACATGCTTACAATGGCTTGCAGATTGAGGTCAAATATCAAATTCTGTTTAAAAGGGTCAGACGTGGTACTCTGAGCGCACCTCTATCATACATATTATCTACAATCGTGTTCATGGATGAGTCCTCCGTCGTTTTTTTCAAACAAATTGCCACCCAATCGTTCATTTAAGTGAGTTTGTATACGAAAGGGGGCGGTGGGTGGGGTTGTATTTGCAAAAGGTTCAGGAATAATAAGAGTTCATGCTCCTAGGTTTATTTCTGATCATCGGTCGTGTTTCCAATAACTTGGATCATACTCTTATTGCACGTTGATACTTCCCGCTTAACCACTCGTTGTCCCTAAAGCTGCTCTTGTGCAAACTTGTCCTCGACGTCTTTTCAACTGATTTTTTTTCTTTTCTTCACCTTCACTTGCACCATCATGCTTTTAAAAGATGACAAGACCTTATACCTATGGGAAGTTATTTATAGGCCTCCTCTACTTGTCCTCTGGTTGGAAGACGTTTAAACTCGTCTCGACATATTGTGAGGGGGCTTTGGATTTTCATGACGCGGACGTTTAGAGGTGGAAAAAAGCATTCAAAATGTATTCATATGTAACTTTTTGGTTTTGCTACAGAAAATTCAAGACCTCTTTATTGCGATATTTATCAATGATACAGAAAATTTGTCACCTAAATATTCCCGTTATGATAAAGATAGATATCATAATTATAACCTTTTTCATATAGTGCTTTAGTGTAGAGGGATTTTTTTTAAACTATCTTGTATCAATAACTCTTTGGAATTCTCCCTGATTCGTTAACTCAATCAATTGACATCGCGTCTGCGAGGATTAAAGTTTCTGTTTCTTTCTCAAATGGGTAGTTATATTTCGGTAAATTTCCTTTCCTATGGTATGTTAAGTTAATGTGTTTTAAAATTGTCATTTACTTTTTCCTCCAAGGCGAGATACTAAGTATGCCTCAAAATTCAAAGGTGCCAATTCACAGTACTGGTGAAAAGATGGTCTGCAGGAAAATTCTCCAGGGACTTGGTGTATTATCTCAGTGACCAAGAAGAATATGGCAAGAAGTGAGCTGAAAATGAAACTAGCGACGTCAACAATCTGGGAATGCCGAACTCCAGTCCTGGAAGGGTTGGGAATCCTACATCCAAAATCTAGTGCATGCTTACGCCCTCATCGGTGATAAGCATCACATTCCCGACACCCGACTTGGTCCGTTTTAACGCCCGTAACACAGAGAATTTCGTTGTTGATGAGTGTCGCAACTAATGGAGTACTCGCCTTTGCAAACTAATGTTTTCAAAATAAAAATTGTGCAAGCAGTAGAATTGTGTTTCAATCTGTTTTCAGTTTAATGAAATAAGCATTTATGCTGACTTTTTCAAGAAATGATACAATAAATAAAATACTATGAAAAGAAAAAAATACACAAACAGAAACATCATTGTACTTTGTTTAGTTGTCTCAAATTACACCCAGGTCGTTCCAAAATTCTTTCCATCTTTAAGAAAAAAAAAGAGATGAAAAAAAAAAAAAATCACTGCTAACCTGTCCAAAAAGACGTCACAAAGAATAACTGGGCTCCTTCCGTCACCACTGTAACAAAGTCACAACATAACCAAGTAGGTACTAGACGAGCCTAGTAACTCCTCGTTTCAATATACCGGGTAGTACATAAACCTAATTTGAATGTAAACATTTTAATTTTCTGAGCTCTTTTTTTTTAAATAGATTATTTCCATCTCTCATTATATTAGGTAAATTTATCCATATCCCAAAAAATGCAAGGAGTTCGAAATTGATGGTATATACCGAGTAATACATTAGATGTCCACTGATCACTTTCCTTGTCATTTGTTACGTTTTCATGTTGTCCAACACTTGATCACCTGCTGCAGACAAATCTTTATGTACAATGTTTGATGAAGCTTGGCAATTGATTTAGAAAGACGATAATCATTATGGCTTCAGAGAATGCATTTTAGTCAAGGCCCAGTCAATTTATTCCGCTCTTGCTGTCCGTACTTGTCACATTGAAATACATTGCATAATGTGGTAATTTCATGTAGACGATCTACATCGTCTAGGCTCGCAGGTGTGAATGTCTGACTGAAAAAAAAAAAAATGCATTATCATAGATTTCCAGGATACAACTGGCAAATGACGAGTATTTACGCCCCACAGCTGATCTCGCCTTCAGTGATAGAGGCGTCCACGGATTGTTTCTTTAATTGCAATCATTTTTTTTTCTTAGATTTTTCATAAACTTTATGTAGAATGATTACACAACTTGTCTTTTCTTTCTTCCGCGAGTTTTTGTTGCCTGTGGATTGTGTGTAGATCGAGGTTTGACTGGCGGCTTTAGTTGAATACATAGACTGCAGTGACTGAGGCGACAACACCGAGCAGCTGTCCAAAGGCCAACGGGAGAGGGCGTACGCCATCGTCGCTTGGGGGCGCTGTGGGTGTGACGTAATCCATGGTCAAGTCCCAATTCATTCGCGGGTCCCAGTTGTTGATTCGCGGCACCCCGTACATCAAGCTTATGTGGAAGTTGTTGCTAAGGTCCAGTGGTAACCACTCGTTGCTGCAATAATGGCATTGCAGTCCCGGGCCTGGAGGCGTGTCGGCGCCGTAGGGCCAGATGTACGTGAAACAGCTCGCTTTGTTCGGGTCATTCATGTCGCTATACATTGCGTCGTAGCACTCGTCCTAAGACAGAATGTGTACACACACAAATCAGACAAGATTTCCTAATCAGTTCTGATCTATCTGAGCCAAATATGACATTAATACTAGGAGTATATGAAGAACTTTTTATTTTTGAAGTTTGTGGTGTTGATCATGTACAAATACATTTTATCAATTGTACGCATTCTTAAGTATAATATGGTAGATTTTGAGTGAGTTGTGTGTTTTTTATTTACATTATCGTCACTTCTGTCGAGATGCCCGTTTTTCTGCTTTCCAATCTGATGGGTCTCTCCCCCCCCCCCCCCATTTTGTGCGAGACATAGGTGCTCATATTTACCCAAATTTACAACCGTTTACGAACTACTTCACTTATTATGGTGTGTCGTCTGTGTGTTGGGAGATTAACAAGAAAATGATGATGGTTTCAGACCGGAAAGCAGCATAACGGCCACATTACAATCGTTATGGCGTGTTTTGCTTTTGTTTGTTTGTTTGTTTGTTTGCTGTTTTTCCGCTATAGCCTGGATAGACAACGGGCAAGCTATACGGATGCCATTGGTGAATATCGTCGACAAAATGAGGATACATGTAAAAATCATTCGCACCATCGAATCTTACCATTTTAAAGAATGAACACAGGGTTACTACTCACACTTTTCGACTGCACTTGGTGGGTTTGTTTGCAGTTATGGATCACAAAACAATAATTGATAGTAGATAAGTTCGATTGTGTTTGTAGTCTAATTGCATCCTCACCAGGTCCATGCATCCCTTGCGAATCATAAAGCCGTCACCCTCCGGATTCATCTGGATCGTGGTGTAGCAAGTATCACGAGCGTTTGGGCAGTAAACGGCCGTTCCATTCTCAGATTCCTAGTGGGGTGGGGGGAGGGGATTAAGATGACGATGAAACAAACTCTTTTAAGCCGGAAACACAGCCAAGGTTGAAATTACACATGGCTTCGACTGCACACTCTGCAATACGTTAATGTTGGAGGCGCAAGAGTTACGGAATACTAATACTCTCCATGCTTGCACATAAGTCGTGTCTGTTGATTTCTTTACTTATTCGGCAGTTACCATGTGGGGTCATTTGTTATGATGTATCCAAATCCGTGCACAAACACATCCAAACATACGGGCGAGGGGATATCATTCAATTCTTTTTGCAGAAGTCCAATGCATAATCAATGAATGTATAGAATGAGTAGAAAAAAGGGACATTATTTGTTATAGAAATCGAGTACTAGTACATGTAGATCAAATGCTTTTCTAGAATATATTCATAAGGTATGCGTAAGAAGTTTGCATGCGTGCAATTTCTCGAAACTGAAATAGCCATGACCAGGGCGCGAATGCAGTCATTTCAACCCGACATATGTGTCTGATGGCTGCTGAAAACATGACGTGAATTGATATATTGGAAAGTTTATCTGGGACCAAAGACATTATTTCTTTGTCTGGAACCATATTCCTAGTCAAGCTCTGCTTATGAAGATTGTTGTTTAAGGGCAAAAAAAACTTTTGTGAACAATGTGTGCATTGCATTACTGTCGATTGCCTATGGTGGAAGATACTAGTAGTAGGTTGGTCTGTCGTTTATCTTTTATTCATTGGTTTGTTTATTTACTTTAACTTTTGCAGTTCACATGAGAACCTCAACGCTAGAACATCTTTATACTCACCATACGACCGTTACACTGCACATTGTCGTACGAGTCTTGGCAGGTGTAGCATCGGAATCTCGTTGCACGTGCTGCATTGGACGAAACGATCGTGGTTTTATATATATAGACCTAAGTACCCATATACCAGTAGATGTTATACTCAGCCATTCTGTAAACACCATCGCTACATTCTGTACCCACTTTATGAAATATTTTTCCCTAGCAGAAATCTATGACGAAAAATATACAATATTAACATTATTCATTTAAGATCAAGCATTCTAAATATTCTCTTGATCTTCTAAAACACTATACCCCATGCTGGTTATAACTGCTAGTTTACCTACCCAAATTCAACATGGAAAAATCATACAGATTTCCTAAACCAGTTTGACAATGAAGTCATGTTACAATCTTGTCTAAATATTATATCGCATTGAACAGTGTCCCGGGCTCCCTGCATGATAGACTGTCTATGATTCTCAGAATTCAATTTTGTCAACCTTCGTGGCAGACAAAATGCATGTATAAATCGAAAGCCTTTTACCGCCTCCATTTTGTTGTGTATGGTATACTGTTTTTGGTTGTACCCCAATGAAAACCTGTATCTAGAGTTCCCAACTGATGCCTTCTTTTTGTAAGCAAATTATTTTGAAATTAGTGTAGCACTATGTCCTGGAGCAAATAGCAATTCGTCCCTGAACAAGCACTTAAACGATATCCGAATTCTCAAGTCTGATCGATTGATTCTGAATGGCAGTTGGTTTCCTTTTTAACCATCCAAGTAACATGTTGTAATGTTGTATCGCCCAGATCTTTTCACGTCGCCTTGATTTGGTGACTTTATGTTTCTGCCTGATGTATTTTACCTGTAATTCAGATTGTTAATATATTCAACATAATAAGCAGTTTTATATACTTACCGACTTCTGCTCAGCGAGTTGACAGTTGTGACGTGCATGAGGAGAAAGGCAGAACAATAAAGCCACAAGAAACTGTTGCTTATCATTTCTATCCATACAATTACAATATATCAATGAGCAAGTAGATCAATGGTAATATCTACGGAATTAATGCCATGCAATTCTGCAAAGCTTGTTTCATTATGTTCATTATGTTCATTTATCAAGTTATTTACTTCAACCAAATCAGCAAGCTATGGGCAATTTACAATCACAAGAAAAGTATATTGGAAGTGCGAAATGAGTATGTCTTTGAAAGAATATCTTGAAATCTTGTCGCGAGAGTAGAGCGATGCCCTGTGTTTATTTGTATGATCAAAATTGTTATGAATTGCTTGTGAGGATTTGCTAGAGCCAGATGAAACAACAAATTTGAACGCTTGTGAAATCTTGTGAAAAAGTTAAAGAAACTTATCAATCATTTCCAACTGATAATACATTGGGTGATTTCAAATTCGGTGCTAGTGCTAGTGCTAGTACTCGTGCTATTTCAGCACTAGCACCGGCGATAAAACCGAACTCGGTGTTGGGAGTTGACCTCAAAATTATGACGTATTTCCGGCAGCTGGTGCTGGGCTCGGTGTTTAATGTCGTCTGCTGAACCGAGCTCCGCCGTTTGCGTTAGCGATTTACGTGTTTTGTTTTTTTTTTTTTCTCCATTGACTAACACTAGCCCCTATCCATAGGGATTATCATTTTATTCATTTCAAGTTCGGTGCTGGTGTTAGCGTTGCCGTGCGAGACCCGTATTCACTTCCATAATAGATAATAGATAATAAAGTCTATGCTAATACAGTGGTCGCCCACGTAGAACACGAACACTCCAGACATGGCTATATAAATCTGAGCCTGGGAGCAAAATTAAGATAGTTGTATTTTGGGGAATGGATGAAATTTGTGGCATTTTAATCCGTCTTCCTCACTATGTGTCTTAAACTAAGCAGTTTTGGCCACATCTTTTAATATTTGACTGTAATCACGCGCCATCACTAGCACTAGCCCCGAACTTGAAATCACACATTATATTATACGGACAGAGAGAATAATCAAGATGAACAATGGAGAACGAGGTGAGACGAGGGATATCAATTCAATTCAACTCAGTTCAATTCAGTTAAATTCAATTCAAGTTTTATTTCCAATATCATATTTTTGTTGTCAATACAAGTTCAAGTAAAGCAAAACATACAATATATTACAACATATGAAGCTATTTTTTTTTCTACAAAATACATGTAATTGTGTTATTGGATAAGAGATGCCCATGCATGAGACAGCTTGTAAAAATGTGGGCAACTCAATACATCGAAGTTACGATCGAAAAAAAAAAAAGAGTAAAGGAACGTAGTAGGGTCAATACACACACAGACACAGAGACACATCGGAAGGAGATGAGACACAATTTTATCAACTTACCCGGTGGAAGAGTTTGTACTATATCTGAAAGTTGGGGGGAAAAACAATATCCATGACTTGATATTTATTTCAAGTTAAACATAGCTATTTGAAAAACAAACAAACAAACAAACAAACAGAATTTTCCCTGGAAGGCGGAATACTCGTAATTTACTAACGGTAAGTGGAGAGATTAGTTTCTAGAACTTTCTATGATAATAGCTCAACTTCTTTAAAAAAAGAGATGACGATAAAAGAAATGATTATAAATCTCTGTGTAGCATTTTAGAAACAGTCAGTGAGTAACTTGCATGATCATTAATGATGGCCTATTGCATTTGTCAGTTGGTTTTGTGCGACTGGATACCAAATTCCATGCATTTGTTGAATGAAACACAATGTAGTCGAGGCTTGAGACAAAAAGTCGTAAAAGTCTTTTAGAATCATGTATACATATACTTAATAAAGCTGATTAAACTGGCATCTTATTTCTGACATAATATTACATATCGCACACCAACCAATGTATGTGCTGATTGCACACGTCGAGTCTTAACAGTTCACCAGGTCAAATGCCAAAGTCATATAAATCCAAGTAATTGTTGCATATTTCTAAACAGCTCGAGCTTCGTGGTATTGACTGCTGGATCTCTAAGAAATAATAATATATACCAAAGCAAAGCAATAAACTTACCATCGGGAGCGTCTGAAAAATGAGGTAAGCAACGGTAAAAACGCATTATGTTCAGTTATTTCAAATTTGCAAAAAGAAGCCCTTTTGGGTTCTGAGTAGATACAGCATTTGTTTAATCATTCTGGAGATATGTCGTCGCTTTGATAAGTCGAAGTAATCTGAGCTGCTGCCTACAATGATAGATGATCACAGCGTAAATCTTGAGACAACCTACAATGTTTTGTTCAAATTACAGTGAAATCATTTCATGTTACAGTTTCTAATATCCCTGCCTATCATCGCAGAGCTGGTGCAAGTGTTCATTTGTGTTGAGGATCCACAGCTTTAAACAAATTGTGCCACGGTTCATTTTCCTGTACAAGAGATAAAAGGGCTGTGATCCACTTTAAAACAGATACAGTCAAACCTGCCCTAGCTGCCTCCTGTCTATAGTAACCACCTGCCGTATCACTATACCGTCACTGAAAAATCCCCCTCCCCCCCGGAAAAGCAATGTTAAAACCATGCGTAAAGCGGCCACCTGTTAATAATGGCCAATCTTTTCTCCTCCCTTTGGTGCACTGTGGCCGCTATTATAGACAGGTTTGACTGTAGCTACCTCGACGCAGAAGCAGTGTCTCATACAGCATACGTCCATGTCAAGAAGAGCCATTTTCGTTCAGAGATGGCCAGATATACTGTCACTGGAATAATTGCTGATGCCATGGCAACTAACATCAATGCCCACTATTCAAACTGGTTCCTGCTTAACTGTGGTCATGACAGTTTCGCCATCCCAAGCTTCAATCATTGTAGAGTTCACTTATTGAGAACTGTGGGGGGTTGCTACAATGTAATGCATGGACACGAATTAGAGTACTTGTATCTGTCCTGGGACTGTGACCAAGAATATTTAAACTGATCATCGTCATCAGAGCAAAACTTACCTGTACTGCCTGTTACAAAATCTGTGTGGAGAGATGGAAACAGTAAATAATGTTAATACGTCAGAAAGCACAATCACACTTCAGCACTGGCATCATCCATGTCCAGCGAATCAAAACGGACACGCGTGATCACAAACATTTTGCCGTCAACTCTATCCTCCACCTGATTTTTGTAAAACTAAAATCTCTAGACTTTCTAGTTCTGTCGTCTATGATTTATTGGAAATCGTTGTGATCTTGGAACCAATTCACCTCTAAACACTATCATTACTCGTAAATTTCATTTACAGTGTAATGCAGAAACATATAGAAACAGAAAAGGACAAACAGCAGCGAACTTATAATTGATACTCAAAGCCATGGCATACATTAAAAAAAAAAAAAAATCGTCAGAGTTGATAGACGCTGATAGGGAAACTGAAAGGGTTTAGCTAGACGGTATCAGAGGACAATTACCCCCCCCCCCCCCCCCCGCTAAATACCGGTTAGTGACTGATAGGGTTAGAAAATATTAGAAAGATTGGGATGAGGGTTCAGAATGGTTAGAGTCTGGGGGTAACTGTCCAGGGCCCCTGGGGAACGTTTAGAAAGGCCTGATGAAGTTGCGAACCAAACCACGCTAAATAAAGATGGACCAGATCTGAGAATGTTTGCCTACGAGTACGACTCACGAGTCGTGTAGACTACCACTGTTCACAGCATTCATTCATTCATTCATTCATTTTCATTTTAGATAGACAGTCTAGACCCTCTATTAAAAAATATCTAGCATCTAAACGTGATCTTTTATTTCTTCAACAAATCTATGCAGCACTGTGCTTAGATAGATCTATAGTACTATAGCTATAACATCTTTTAGGAGTAATTTAAAATCATATTGTTTAGTGCATTTTGAAGACCAGTGCCTTTTGAAGACAGACTTTCATGTCTTCTTTTTCATCTTCTTCTATTACGGTGTATATATTTTCTGTCTTTTTGCTTTGATGTAAAGCGCCTTGAGCATTTAATCAGAGTGGAGAATGGCGCCATAGAAATTACATATATTATTATTATTACTATTATCATTACTATTATAGATCTAGTATTGTTCTGTCTGTCTAACAAAAGTTGGAGAGTTCTTATATCCGAAATACCAAGTAAATCAACAAAGAAAGAGTGAACGAATATCACCATCGAATTAAAGCAAATAGTTTAGAAGTGTTATAAGAAAATGATGAAGATTTGCTTACCATCTACAGTCTGTGCGTATGATAATGAACCTGTGGAGTGATAAAGAAAGAAACATTGATGATGCAGATGGAAGAAACATCATGGTAACGTTAGAACTTGGTAGACTCTACTATACTATATTCTCATCCAGATCATGCATTTCCACAACATGCAATGCAAGAAAGATAGCTGATAATACAGTGATATCTACTCTGAAAATTAGCCCCTAAAGTTAAGAACATCTAGCCTAGAATCTAGGCCTGCTAGACAATTTTAGACCTTTCTTCTTCTTCTTCTTCTTCTTCTTCTTCTTCTTCTTCCGTAAGAGTAACCGCAATCAACTTGCTGATTATTCTGTCACTTTCGGGGAGGTCTAAGTTATGCAAGTCTTCAAAGAGTTCAAGTAGTTGCCGTAGTGTCTCTAGACAACCATGTCTAACGTTAGTACAAGTTCTAGACTGAGGGGAGGCCTATATAGATATCTACAGTAGACTAGATCACTATTCAATTAGAGTTGAGTTAACACCGCTAGATCAGGCAGTCTATTGTAGACGGTCTACATACTGGTATTCTATAGAACCTAGAGACTGGAGTCTACAGTAGGCCTACTAGGCCTACTACCCTAGTCTACAGAGATTACAGGGGACAGTAACCTGTAGGCTGTAACGTTGGTCGTGAGTATACATAGTACGTTAGGCCCTAACAGTAACGTGTTAATTCTAAGGTTAGTAATTACCTAGACGCCCAATCTAAAGTTGAAAACTTGTAACGTTAGAGGGCCATTCAAAGGATTCAGTCCTGAGCCTGAGGAGATTCATGTGATGTTACTACTGGCCACTGCTGTAGAATCCACGGGAGAACTAGTGTTAGACCCTAGCCTATAAACTAATGCAATCTGGATTAAATTTGTTACGCTTCTGCTTCCAGTGATCATTGAGCTTGGACCCTAAAGGGCCGTTCACACTGGAGCGGTTTTGCGGCAGCGGCAGCGGCAGCGGTTTGCCGCTAAACTCTGCCGCAGCGGCACGCCGTTCACACTGGAGCGGTCTGCCGCGCGTAATATGCAAATCAAATTGTTTCCATTGGCACCTGCAGTTTTCTAGTAATCAATTACATTGTATGCACATGTATACCGTGAATGCATCACCTGGGCCTGAGAATTAACAAAACCCCTTTTCCGAAATGAAACATACAATCCAGGGAATCAAGGATTCGTAACATGCAAGAAGACTATTGGGCAATCAGTACTGGAATCTCAGCTTTTCAATTTTTCACAAACATAAACAAAACACTTTTAACACGGACTGTTCAATGAAACTGCAAAATATTCATTGTGTTACCGATACTTGCATGCACGCAGAAATGATTGCATCGGACGACTGACATACAGATAATGAGAAGGCCGTACATAAAAGGTGTACATCTAACAACTTAATATCTCAAAATATAATATGCGAAGGTGACATTTTATGTGTTTTGGGTTTTTTTGTTTTTTGTTTTTGTTTTTTTTTAATACCAAATTACTCAGCATCCGATCAAAGTAATATCTTATCTTGCTTCGTGTTGATGTGAATATGACATTTTTTTTCTGGTGTCGGCAAAGTAGTCAACTGTATGAAAGATGAGCTCTTTAAAAAAAAAAAAAAAAAAAAAAAAAGACTTCTTTACTTGTCATTCCAGTCTTTATCAATGAACTCTACGGACTGAGTGTAAATGTTTGATTTGGTATCTGTACCACTTCATGCTCTTTCTGGAAGTGTAGTTACAAAGGTGAGGGGAAGTCACCGTAAAGAATATACTCTGCAATGGATAAGTTTTAGGTACGTAATATGCCTACCATTCACTCTCCTACTAGACCTACGTATGTAGAGTATAATGTGGTCCACAACCCGGAACCGGACCAGCAAACTCGCCCACATAACTGTACTTCTACCTATGGAAAAACAAGGGTAACATTTTCACTCTCTACAACATGTGTTTTATGTTATGCATGGGGAAGAAATTAATGGCGGTTTTGCGTCCTCTTAGAAAAAACAAAACAAAAAAACAAAACAAAACACGAAAACCACTCACACACACACACAATCTCACTTTGGATTTCAAATTCATATATCTGTATTTAAACCATCAAATTTACACTTTCAGAACTCTGGATAGAATTTTAGCAGACAGTCGATTTCCAAGTGAACCACACAACTGCTGGGTAAAGTGATAACCAAAAGCCAACTGAGGTCGGATTGATTTAAAGCAAGTTTTGTGGAATTGCACTCAATCATTTCTTCGATTAATTTAACCACCAAATGAAAACATTAGTTAACAGGATTTTTAACCAATTTATGTTGGTAAATGACAAACATCACTCGAAATACACATCAAACAATGCACATATACTGATACAAACCACACAATGCACATTTAGCACTTGAGACACTAATTCTGGACAATTGCTACAACATATATTCTCACTGATGTGATCTAATATGGCAGTCTGTCGCAGAAATAAAGTACAGTGTATGCATACTGTTAACATTTGCGAAGGGAAGTAATATATTCTGTGTTAACACATTCACATGTAAAAGGAAAATTCACAAGATCTGACATTGTATGAGCAACTTTGTAAATCTGAATGGATACATATGAGTTGTCAAAACAATAAAGTAATGGTAATGGATTTTATGAATGATTAAAGTACATGTATGATAATCAACACCAATATAATTTTGATCTTGGACCTACTTTCTATAAGCATAGATATTCTCATCTCCTACATCTGAAAAAAAAATAATCAATTCAGTGCAAATTCCTAGCAGAAATGCATACTTTACAACATTACATTTCATCTTTCAAACTTCATAAGGACCAATCTTTCTCAGTAATAAGAAACAAAAAGTACTTGTATTACATGTAAATGGGGCTAGGGCAATTACCCCCTGGGCATTTACCCCAGACCCTTCCCCTGGCCCTAATCCTAATCTTAATCCTGAACCTAATCCTAACCCTAACCCAAACTCCTAATCCTAACCCTAATCTTTAATTTTACCTTACCACTATCCAGTATTTAGCCAGGGGGTAATTGCCCTCTTGGGGCAATTGCCCGGATACGCATGTACATACATGTAGGACAGGGAAAATAAATGAGAGAATAGGATTGAGAGAAAAGAGCAGTACAGAGTTCATCAATGAACTGAGCAAGAAAGAGCGGATACATAGGGGTGGATGAGGCTTGAGATTTACAATGATATGGATATGTACTGTAGTTACAAACACAAACACAAGAAAATCAGGATAAGCAAAGGAATACAACAAAAATGGGCACCTAGTGCTTACATGGTTCAATTTAGCATCTAGTCAGATAACAAAATCAAGTAACAAACAGAATAACAACATATTACGCATATAATGCAATGACCCGTTTTGAGTCATCTGACATCAAATACTAACTTAATGCAAGGAAAGTACAAACTGAGTGTTAAAGATTATACATGTAATGAAATATTTGATGCCATGTCAACATTTATAGATTTGGGTTTCAAGATAAACTTGAAGCTTCAAAAATCTGTAGTAACATGCTTTGGGTACACTATAAAGTGCTTGGTCTACTGCTAATTATTTTACTCATTGCCATGCAGCATAATACAATATTGCATCCATACTCCAAAGTCAAATACACACATGTGACAGGTACTATGTAGGTGCATAGTGAAAAGGTGGAATTTCATCACATGTTTGAATAGTATGCTGGCTACTAGCCTACCTGGGAGCAATGCAAAGAATTCTTTTGTTGTGGGCCTGTACATGTATATACTATCACATTTCTCCTGAGTAGAGTTCTAACTGCGAAGTGATAAACATTAGCCTGCCTTGTATGATAATCATGAAGAACTTGGTCACTTCTTACGAACATAGATGAAATTGCTTGGGGTACATCTTCACTACTCAAGTGGTACATGAAGGATGCCAGTTATGATAAAGACAATTATATCTTGTGTTTTCAAATTACCATTCACATTATAAAGACGGAAAGTAGTTTGATCCACAATATTTTGGTTAAATTTTCTATAGATTTTTTTTTCATTACCATGGCAACACATTAAATTACATACCACATTCACCTGTAATAGTGGCCACATATGCCAAATTCTAGGTCAACTCCTAAAAAAGCAAGAGAGTTGTTGTAACTTGGGTTGGAACCAGGTGCAAGCATGGTTAGCAACAATAGTATTGACAGATATTTGGGCCAGGTGAGGTCATTTAGAACTAGTTTCCATGGCGATGTCACAGTTTGGTGCTCTATACATCCCTTGTCAACTTGTACACACTATGTGTGGGCTTGGTGTGTAATAATGGAATTAGCAGCTTATCACATATTTGATACCAGTCTACATAATCATAAGTAAAACTAGCTCCTTGAAAAGTGATACATGTTTCAAAGAAGCATTGACCACTAATAGTATCAATATAAATGTACCTTATCATTCATACCTGGTACAGGTGTATAGTCAAAATACAACAATATCCAAATGGCAAATGGCTTGTGAAATAACATGGTCACTGTTATGAGGAGACCACAATTAAAGGTCAGTGCCTATTTCCCTATAACATTGTATGTACTTCTCAAGCAACTGCTGTTTTATTATGCAGACTTGATATGGGAAGGGTGGAGATGATGAATGAATGGTTGCATTATGGTTTACTCGGCAAATTTAGAAAATGAGGGATGGATGCCAAAGTTACAAATCCTCCTTGTTTGTACAGGAGTCCCTTTTAAAATGGTTTCACTGCCATGCAATGTGGCCAGCAGTTGAGATTTAGAACGAAGATCAACTTGAAGACAAGATCAGCTGCAGCCACAATGCCTTGACAAGACTGTGCCCTGTGCTCCACATCTGCAGATACATGTACCTGAAGAGGGTATAATTTGCTTTCTCCAATAAGAAGGATGAAGGGCTGTGACTGCGGATGTTCTGTGTCGACCACATATGAGCAGTTAAAACGGTCCTTCCTGGAAGAACGAAAAAAGCAACCATATATGAAAACAGTGTAAACATTTTGAAGACATATTGATGTGCATCATTTTCTTATGCCTGTATACACATGATACATGTATTTCCAGTAATTTTGTATCATATATTCACTAGCAACTCCAGCAAACTAGGAGGAAAAGTGACCAAGATTAGAAGGTCATGCTTTAATGCTGAAGATCTACTATGCACATACAGGAGTGAGTCAATCATGATATCAGGAAACAGGGGGCAAAATTGTTTCAGAAGGGGGAGGGGAAGTAGTACAGTCCTGTAAGAAAGCTACAGATCACAACAGAACAATTCACACCTCTGGCCTTCATGGTGCTATTTGTTTGGGGTTTTTTTTCTCCATGTCTAGCTTAATTACAAACCAGAACTATCTTTGCAAAGAAGTGTAACTCTGTCTAAAGTGAATTTTTTTTTTTTGGACCACCCCCCCCCCCAAAAAAAAAAAGAAATAAAAGTGACAGACAATTTTACATTCAAAGTCACATATAATGACTTGCATTTTTCATGTCCTCCGAAACTGATTAAATTGGCATGGGCTAATTTCTTGACCTAGGCACCTATGGTACACTATAATATACACTATTAAAATGATTGATTGGTCCATGCTGCATATTGTGATATGTGTCAAATGTATGGGATGTTGCCATATACATTATAAAGAAAGAGAAGAATCTACATACATGTACATTTCCTTGGAATGAAGGGGCAGGGTAAAGATTAAAAGATGTGCCTTCACAGAAATTTCACTCTTTAATTCTAGGTGACATACAAAATACGTACCTGTGTTGTAATTAGAATTATCAGGTATGGTACAGCACATGTACCATCACTTCCAAAATAAAGTTGTTGTTTTTTCCTCCCCGGGAGTAAGTCAAGTTCTGAACAATGGTTATGGTATAAATGTACCTAGAATGTCAATCTTTTGAATAATGCACTTTCAGTAAATACTGAAGGCTGAAACTCACAACTTTCTAGTCAATGAGTGAGCTTGCATATCAAAGCCTGGTCAGGGATGCAGCCTCCTTTATGGTCTTTCCGCATTCGCTGAATAGGACAGCAGCAGATTCAATCACTGTTTACCTGAGGGTAAATAATATTTATACAAGTGATGTGTTATACAAATGATGTGTTATACAATGCATTATAACATTATTTCCTTACATGAATAGGGGGAACTTTTTACTCAGTACAAAGAAAATGTAATAGAAACAGGTCTCTTTTAAAAAGCACCTTAGCCCTTAACTCCCATAGCCAACACCACAGGCAGGAATTGATTGCCTGAACTTTTGATATCTGATTTTGCCTCTTAAATTGCTCCATTTTGCAATACAATGTAAGTGCTACGAATATGCCAAGTGCTTATATCAGTGAAACTATTCATGAAAATATACATTTGGTATTGCTACCAACATGAATTAACGCACTGAATTACCTGCAGAACACAATACAGAGGGTCATCTTTCCTACCGAGGAACACAAAGGACTGGCACAGCCTTTCAGAAGAAGTAGTGGCTGCTTCAATCCTTGATACAATATGTCAAGGGTCAGCAATTAACCAACCACTGCATCATTGACATTTTTTCCCCTTAAGAAGAATTAATTGTATGAATGCGGGTACCACCTATCGGCACCCTATGGATTTTCAGCTCGTTTATTCCAAAAGTATAAAACAAATTCGCCTAAGTTTTTCCTCAAATAAGCTGTAAATACTGCAGTTTCAAATCTCATGACTGTTCTGTTGATTCTGAATCTGCGTTGTAAAATTATGCAATTTTAGTGCGTGCGATGCATTTTCTTTGTGCGGCTGAAAAGGGGTACCTCACGATCTGCACCCCTTCCCTCCATAGGTAATACATGCGAATTTTATAGTCATGCATTGTTACTGAGTGGATGTGTGACTGAAATGTGTTTAGTTTGTTTTGTTGGTTTGATTTTCGTTTCTTCGTTACTGTTTTCATAGCTAATGGCACTTAATCCCACGCGTACCTTTTTGTTCTATACGTAAATAGCCATGATACGGTACGCAGGGTGTCGATGTACCCTGCCGATAGCTGGTACCCTGGTTACCATACATTGAAGAAACTGTCCAAGTGTATTGATTGTGGGAAATGTGGGCATCTTTGGAAAGGCAGGACAAAATGCACATGCTTACCAGCTACAGTACAGTTAGGCTACAGTTAAAGTGATTTTAAAACATTACCTTTAACTTGGTCAGACTCAGCCTGAGAGGATTTGATATACTTTCTAACAAGATAACTCTGTTCTTCTTCACTGCCTGTCTGATGATACGAAACTGAACGCGAGTAAATTCAAGTAAACATAGTCTTTGTCATGCCAATGGACAAAGTTGTGGTTATGTGTATGCATTTATACCAGTGCAGTGGCAGTATGGCAGTACAAAAACACCTACATTGTACGTAGTACATGACCTACATCCAGGCCTATACTTATAGGCAGAGTCAGTACCCAAAACATAATACTATACCAGTGCGGTGGCAGTATGGCAGTATAAAAACACCTACATTGTACGTAGTACGTGACCTAACTATACACAGCCCAGTCGCTGTAGGTAGTGTACTAACAGCGTCTGGCCGGGCTATATGTGACCTACATCTAGGCCTAACGTTATAGGCCTAGAGGCAGAGTCAATACCCAGAACATAATACCTTAGGCCTAGGTCTAGAAACTCTAGACTACAAACTGTTAATAGAACTATTGACATTAACATGTAACAGTAGGGCCTACTATCAGAGTATCAAGCCTAGAGGCTAGCTGTTTTTGTTGTTATTGTTATTTGAATCTATTTGCCGTTTTATCATTTCCGTAATTTACGCCAAATCTTTACTTTTTAATTAGAGTAGAATCTAATTCATAAGTTATGAATTGGTCTAGACAATTTCCCCTAGGGCCTAACAAATGTTACATTAGTTTAATTTTATTAGAAATAATTCAAAAATACTCTAGACGCTATGATATCAAATAAATCTAACGTTACCAAAGAAGCATATTATAAATAGGTTGTCTACGCCTACGTAACCTTTTTTTTTTTTTTTTTTTTTTTTTTTGTAATTAGAGGATCTACGGCCTAGCCCTAGCCTTTAGGCCCTACCGCTAGTACCGGTTTACAATCAACCATATTATGTGGTCCATATGGGAAGCCCTTCCCATCTACGGACCCCATACATTACTGGTCAGTAGTAGGTGTGGGACTAGTCGGACAGTAGGAGTGCTCCTATGGACCTAGTACTTCAGTAGTTCTAGATCTACTCTAGACATCAAGGCGTCAGTACCATGTTGGCAGAATACTATATCAGACATAGATAGGCGTATATGGGACTGTGATATTGATAGACTGCTTTCTTTCGCTGGCGAGTTTGCGTCTATGGCAAAATACGTGGAAAGTTACAATCTGCAATGTAGCCTCTGCAAGAGAGTGACCGCTGTCATGGGTCGAAACAAATGGCAAAACCTTGAGAAAACCAAACGAGCAACTTACCATTTAGCCCGATTTCATCACCAATGGTCTCCAATTCGATATTTTCCTCAGGAGTGTTTTTGTGAACATAATTGAGTTTATTGTACAAAAGTTGTCTTTTCTGGACGTCTTCGTTCAGCTCTTCGATCGACGTGTTGTACCTTCGCGAGACTCTTGTTTTCAAGCTAAAGTTTATGACCCCACCCACATTAAAACGTCACAAACTAGCTCTATTATGATTGGTCAACAGCAACCTCGCCGCAGCGGCAGACAAGAAAAATCGCTCAGCAGAGCGATTCGAGAAAACCGCTTGCGGTTGCCGCTCTGAAAAGTCGCCGCTACCGCTCCAGTGTGAACGGTCGTACATGTACAACACGCAAGGGATTTTTGCGGCACGCCGCTGCCGCTGCCGCTGCCGCAAAACCGCTCCAGTGTGAACGGCCCTTAATAGTAATATTCACTGATGTTGCCTCGACAGCATCTGCACAAAGGCTATTCCAGTAGAGTTCTAGAGATCTATTTGCTACTCTCTGACTGAAAGAGTTCAACCTTTTACTATAGTTCGACACCTTCCTTTATAATACAACTTAATTGTTAACCTTGCCGCTCTCAAGTCTAAACGGTAGGCGTGGTTAAGTGGTAACAGTGGTAGGTCAGGATCCTACTGCCGTACTGGTATGGGCTAGGGCTACTAGCCTATGCTTTCTTTTTATCAGTTAGACTCTACAGTTTATAGAGTCTAGACCTCTACGCTCTAGAATGTCTAACAAATAAGCAAGTTGTTGACTGGCCTGTAAAAATAGAGTTTTAACAGAGATTGTTTTCTGCAATAGGAGAGTCTAACGTTAGATCTAACGTTACAACTATAGAATAGGCTTAACCGTTAGTGTTAACAATCAATCATAACAATAACATGTGGTTAGGTCTAACGTTTAGGCCGCCTACATCTTACTGCTTACCTGTTTGTGCAAGGATCACCGGTAACACTGCCAAAACTAAAATCACCCGACTTGCCATCTTGTAAATCCCAAAATGATAAAACTTGCAATTTTCGTAGATTTTGTCTTTCTTCTTTGCAGTGTTTGCCAGTGCAGATGTTTCATAAAATCGCAGTAGGTCGGCCTACGTCGCTGTAAACTTGAATTGAACGTGACATCGATGCGCATTACCTGTTTGTTTCTATGGAGATATTCTACAAACGCATTGAGTGATGCGCAACTACGTCATCAAAGGAAGAGCGCGTAACCTTTGCGAATACCCGCGCTCTTTACATCCGACATTGTTACGTAAACAATGCCTCCTCAAAGAGATTTAGAGAGATTCCGCACTTTTGTTCCGAACACACTGTTTTCGTTGGACTTGAAATCGTCGAGTCGGTGAGATCAAATTCTTCGACCCCACCAAGCTTGTAAATATTATTTCTTGATGTGAATATAGAAGCATGAACTTGGATTACTTGTTTTATAAGTATGATGATTATATAACTGGGTAGAGTCTAGGGCATACCCCCTTGGCAATTATCCCAGCCCCTTCCCCTGACCTAATCATAATCCTGAACCTTATCCAAACCCTGACCCAAACTCTAGACCCTAAACCTAACCCTAATCCCAGTCTTTACTCTAACCTTTTCACTAACCAGTACTTAATTGCCCTGATACGGACGGGGGATGTTCATCATCACGTAATGTCAATGTACACTGAAACTCACTCTCTCCGCCTGTACACAGCTTCGTCATAATAGTCGTAAATTTATATTTCTGCTGCCACTTCCGCCGGATTTCAACAGCTAACAATAAAAAAAAAAAACAACAACAACAACAACAAACAAAACAAAACAAAACAAAACCCTTCGCTCTCCCACGCACTTCAAGGTTTTATCACCGCTCTGGTACAACTTGCAATCGACAAAATCTTAACCGTATATTTTTTTTCTGGTGCCACTTCCGGGGTAAAAAAAAGAAAGAAAAAAAAAGTGGGAGCCCAAAGTGGTTACACCCTATGTATTCCTACGTATTGTGCGATTAAGGCTACCCCCTCCCCCTTCCCCTCCACTCCCCCCCCCCCCCCCCCCCCGATGCGCCAGCCCTGAGCCAGACGAGGTGATTTGGGAAATGTTCAGATTAAAGTAATTTGCAGAAAGGACATTGTACATCGGATCCATCTACAAACGGGGAGTGGTTTCAACTTAAAAGGGGCGTACAGAACTCAAGGATTGGAGCGAAACTTTTTATAAGCCTTTGCTTGAACAACGTACCTGCCTGAAAACTGTCGTGTAAAACTACATGGAGGAAATGCAATGTGCGACATGATAGTTGACGAGAGATAAACTAATATTACAACCTATATAGTTATACGTTCAGACGACAAGTCCTAACCTCGAGGTTAGGAAACTTCCAGCTAGGTTAAAGGGATTGTATATAGTTTAGGTTGAGACCTAATTTCAGGTTTTAAACATTTTCTGGTGAGATAATGACAAACCTCTAATGAAATATGAAAGAGCATGTAATTCCATGAAGAATTCAACGTTTATTTGATGAAAATTGGTTTTGAAATGGCTGAGATATTCAAAACAGAGCGATTCTAACAAAGTGTGGGACCCACACTTTATTACGATCGCTTTGTTTTACTTTGTTTTTGGATGTTTCAGTCATTCCAAACCTTATTTTCATCAAATAAACCTTGAATTCCTCTTAAAATAATATGCTCTGTACTATTATTCACAAGTGTTTTCTGGGTATCTCGCAAAAAGTTAAAAGCCCAATTCTCATCTCCACCAATACTGTACCATCCCTTTAAGCTCTTATATACCCCGTAAAGGCCCGGTCACACCGCCAGAACTTTGCTTGAGCGTTCCTGGAGCGGTGAAAAAAAAAAAAAAAATCATCACCGCTCGTAACCGTTCACCACCGTTTAACAGAAGTTGGCCTCTGTTAAGGCAACGCCGTATACGCTCGACCACCGCTGATGGTCCCTCCTTATACCGCTCCGAAAGTTTTGAGCTGCACAAAATATTGCGAGCGGTGAGGAGCGGACAATTTTCCGCTCCGGCAAAGTTCACCACCGCTCCAACAACGCCCAGTCAAAGTTTGGCACCGCTAGACGCAAGTTCGTGGACGCTTGGGTCCGCCAGGCCAACGCAGAAATCTTGAACGCTGGACCACCGCTGCTTCGCCAGCTTTGCCCGGGCGGTGATTAAACGTTGCACAAACTTTGGAGCGGTTGTATAAGCGTTTTACGAGCGGACACGGGATTGCTGGAACGGTGTCGGGCGTTGAAGCAGCGATCCATTGCGGTGATGAACTTTGGTTTGGCGTTGGTATGGAGGTGTCGGAGCGGGACCAGGATTTGGCTATAAATATTGGGAGAAATGGACCAGGAGCTCATTTGGAATCGAGCTGCCGTTGAGTGCAGACCTCGTTTATATCGAATTTGCTCAAAGTTACAGTAAAACTGTACTACCATGGATGCTGAGAGACTTGCTATGATTGGTGCACTAGTCCAGCAGCAGAATCTTCTTGGAGGCTGCTGCCTTTCCTTCTCCAGCCTTCCTCTTCTTTTGTCCACGTGGCATGATGAATTTCACCTAACGACTTCTATCAAAAATCTATCAGAACTTCTATCAAAGCGATCCGTTCAGCTCCGTATAGTAAAAAGCGGTATGCCGCTAAACCAACTTTAAACCCCCGCCGAGCCAACGCCCGCATGCGCATGTAGAACGCCGCTCTATCAACGTTCGTGTCACCGCTAAACCAACGCTCGCTACCGCTCGCTACCGTTAAACCAACGCTAAAGCAACGCCGGCTTCAGCGGTGCACCGCTAAGGCAACGCCTGTGTTTTCGATTTTTTTTCCCCATTTTGTGCGCGGCGACGAGCGTTGTCGAAATTCGGCCCCCTCTCCCTATAATACCCTACAAGGAACGCTTCAACAAAGTTTGGGCGGTGTGACCGGGCCAAAAGTTGAGTACTTAGTACATGGTTAAGTGGCTTCCGTCGCGTTGCTATTGTCATCGCGAATCAGATTTTTAATCTCTTTTCATGTTTAGCCTCGTCCAACCGCGGCTGTTGGAATGCATCGCTCGGAGACTATGAACGCTTGTATCGGCTTTTATTTCTAATCTTTTGAAGGAATCACTGAAGACTGAACCTGTCTACTGACCATTAGTTTTGAGTGTTTGTTTGTTTGTTTGGGTTTTTTTTCCTTCCTCCGGTTACAAAATAATTGATGTTAGTACTCACAAAATAATTTGTCGGGTTTTCTGTTTTGTTTTGTTTTGTTTTGTTTTGTTTTGTTTTTCAGGCGTTGTCCAGCAAAACAGCGAATTAGTATGATGTCGATGAAGCCAGTGATGAAGACTCCTGAGCTCTTTGTCTGAAAGTTCCTTATTCAAGCTCTTTTTGAGAAAAATAATTCGTTAGAAGTGCCAATATTTCCTGCAAAAATAAAATAAAGTTTGTTGAAACAGCGTGTTGAACTGAAGAAAGCATGAGCCAAGACCTCCCAACTCCCGGGGATCCCGACCAGCTGCTGAAATCGGATAATGTAATATTTTTGCCGCCATCTCGTGGTGAACGTTGTACAAAACGCGCGCGTGATAAGACGTCCATTTTGCACGTCCGTTCATCAACCAACGAACCTCTGCTGCGGGCGTACGGAGAAAGTACGTGTTATCGTCCGTGCGCAAGTTCAAACACAGCCCACTACCCTACCACCCACCGCTTGCTAGCCGCCCTCTGCTTCGTTTCGTGCGTTGCGCCGCGGTTGTCAGCGATCTGCTGATCATCTGTGTATGTGTATGTGCCTATGTACCGCACTCTTTACGGATGCGCGTGTGCTTCTCTCACGATCACCGTGTAAAAACCGAACGTACGTACGTACGTGCCATGTATGAGCAAGATTGATGTGTGTATGAGATTCTGAATGAGACAAAAAGTACGGAAATAACTAACGAACTGGCGCACAGAATATCAAGCCATTGTGGTGAGTATGAAAATGATATTATGTGTATATGTTTCTGCATTTTACTTTATGACTATATGAAAGATGCCTAGTTGTTCAAGTAGCGCAATGTTTAGTGATCAGATACAAGCTATTGAGGAGGAAGTGAATGAAATGCTTGTGGGACACTCCCATTGGAATGTATGTGGTGTGTGTGGTGATCGTCGTTGGCAGTGTATCATTCCCTATGAAGGTCGGCCACCAACACTGAACACTGCACTGCAGCCATGCAGGGTAAATCACGTTGGCTGATCTTGCTCTAGGGCCTATTCTACTCTTTATTTTAAGAAACGAAGACCATGAAGTTTCATCGGCGTTTCATCTGTAGCACAAACAGTTTTGTCACATGACATGATGAAACTAACTTTCAGACACCCAGCTATTGTTACAGGTTGTCTACAAGTTTATAGGCCTACAACTTGTAAGTTGTATGAACTTTTACATTGCCATCTTTTTACTGGCACTGCAAAACATCTCTTTTCGACTTTAGGGTGCGTTCGAGCGCTCTCATAAAGTGAACTGTACTGTGCCATACTCGCGCTAGAGGAGCGCTCGAACGCTGGTAAAGTGTACTGTACCGAGCCAAAAGTGGACCACCACTTCCTGATGTGTTCCAAAAGCGTACCAAAAGTGTATGGTATCCCTACTACATATTGTAGTGGGATTTGGTTTGGGGGATGGTTGATTTTAACTTCCCCTCTTATCTACTGTACCTCACGACCTTAACCAGACCCAGACTGTGACTTTAACATGACTAGGGGGTCACCTGACTGACACATCCAGCTCTATATCAGGTGACAATTGACCCCCACGACCTTGACTGGACGCTGAATGGACTCACGGATTAGGAAGGAAACAACTACAAGGCATACACCTGTATAAATCTACCTGAATCCAGTCCATCGTCAGCCTGGCGTAGTCAGTAAGTATTTTACGCTGTGAAGTGGACACTAACTCCCACTTTAATATCGACCACCCTTATTGAAACCGACCGCGTATAATTCGCGCACTGAACACTTAGTACGCACTTCTCTGTGCGCAAAGCACATAAAAATGGATTGGCTTTGAATGTAGATGAGGATGGTGTGGGAAAACGCGATAATTCACTGTTCATTAATGATTTTATTATAATCAAGGACAAAATTTCGAATGAATATTTTCACCGAATCGTAATGACAGCACAATGTAATGTCTATGGAAGTTTCTAAAAGGCTTCTAAAAAGCTTCGTACAACACGGTGTTCAATACAACTCGGTTTGCGTGCATTGTCAATGCAAAAACAGCGGTCGATCCTAATAACGCGATTTACCGCGGGGAGCTGAAACGAGGCCACGCAAGTTCGTCGGCGATATTTTTGCACTGAAACTTCAAATCGAAAAGGGAACAACGGTATTTGATAGAGCTGGATTTTCTCAATCACGTAGGTCAAGTTTTTTACGTGAATTTCAGTGTTAAATATTCTTATCAAGCAAATAAACATTAGGCGGTCGATTAGTAGTAGGTCCAACCATACCAAAAGTTCGCTGTAAAAAGCATGCGTGTATCATGCGCATGCATCACAATGCAAAAACATCATTCTCTTTGTTTGGGACAGCTGTAAGTAGTTCAAGCGCCAAGTGGATAGCATTCTTGCTACAAAAATGTGTTACCTTTTCAAAAGATAACTCGTGAGGTACGCTTTCTCGATAGAGCGCTTGAACGCTTCAAATCTGGCACAGATCGGTACAGTACGCTTTGGTTCAGTTCGCTTTGGTTCGCTTTAGAGCGCTCAACCGCACCCTTAGTCTAAACCATCGAGATTTCACACCACAAATGAGACCACCACGCATGGGTACGATGATGGGGGCCGCATAGGCCTAAATCTATTTAAACAGTTAGGCCTAATCACGTGTATCTTTTATAAAGTTGTAACAAATGAAAACAGAAGAAAATTGACCAGAAATTACACTGTAGATTTTTCTGCTAGATCCCGATGGAATCCCATTTTCTTTGCTCATTTTTCGCCTAATAATTTTTTATTAAGTTGGTGAGGTATCTTCCCAAGGCCAAGTTGCAAGAAGACACACACACAGACACAGGAGTGTCCGGGTACATGAATAATGTCAGTGGCTCAGTTAGTGGATTATCTTTATATTACAAGCAAGAGTCATTTGCCCTGTAGACCCAACTGCTGTTTCCAGCACACTGAACAGTTTCACTGGTAGTATTACGTGGGTAAACCAATAAATCTGCCTCTTTTTCGGTGGCTTCTTGTTAAATGTACAGTCGGTAATGATGGTTTGCCCCTCACTACAGCAACAGACAGTACACCAAGAGGCAGGTATATTAGTCTCTGGTATGGGCTGATGCACGATGGTTGTCGGTGGCATAGGAAATACCTGCATGTGGATGCAGAAATCAGTGAATGCAAGTATGTTACATGTATAGAAGTACCAGAACTTTGCTTTTTGGATCTTAATAGAGCAAGCGGGAAAAATGTAAGGGCAATGTAAACACATCGCTCTGAACATACACTGTAGTAAGGGATTTCTAAGCAAAGTAACACTATACAGTCTGCCAGAAAATGGCACATGAACATGACAACGCGATGGTCCCGGTGTTACACTGCTGTGCTACTCTACCCTGATCAAAATAAAAAATTTCTTGCTGTAACATCACTACACGCTCCACCCTAATGGAATTGACCGGGTCTTACAATGGTGTCAACGTCAGCACAATGCATTCCCGCTGTAAAGTGTGTGCGGTTTCTGTGTCAGTTTACCTGTTTCCATATCAGTTTAGCTGTTTCTGTTTCAGCTATGCTGTTGCTGCACTCATTTGCACCTGAAATACGCTGTCATCACTATAAAATGGATGCAGCTGATTCACTTTAAATTTGACTGCCAACAAAACATGTCTACCAAACGTTCCAAAGAGGCATATGTTGATTACACATAGGAGTAGGAGGATAAAGATGCTTATGCTACACCTTTCGAGGCTGAAGAAGCAGGCTCAGATGAGACAGACACAGAAGAGCAAGGGGAGATACGTAGGACGAATCAATTCAGATTGATACCAAGAAAGCCAAGAAGTAGAGACTGTATCACATTATTTTAATGAATCAAGGAGCAGAAGATACTCAACTGTCCAGTTCTTTAAATACAAGCAATGAAAATAATATAATGAAATCAGCAACATTGAACCAAAGGAAGACAATATACAAATGCAAGAATATCAAGATTAAGCCATGAAAAGATCAGTTAAAGAAATAGGGGAAATCTGTTTATGAAACAAAGACCTGTACAGTTGTATCCTACTTAAAAGACAATAAGCTACATTTGTATATGGATACAATATCTGAGTCCAGTCATTTCAAAGAAGCTCTTTGCTCATCCATCTTGTCTCCATTTGTGCAGGAATATAAAAAAAAAAAAAAAAAACTGAAGCATGACTGCTGTACACACATACAATACAGTATGTTGTATGGGTCAATCCACGTCAAATCAACCAATGCTGTTAACCCGACCCCCTTCAATTTTCTTTAAACTCGCACCAAATGTGCCCCCAAGTGTCTGACGGAAGATTCTGAAATATTTTGCCCCAAGGTCAAACGGTTGCTAAGATACGGCCTCCCTTAGCAACCAATGCGTGGCCGAATAACCGAGTTTAAATAAAATTTGCTATTTTTGATTGACTGTTGCAGCCAGGTTAGATGCGATACATTGCTCATTTTCTGTAGATTGGAAGAACTTTATGACCTTAACATGCGCAATATATTATGGAGCGGATCTGACAATCCGTTATTGCGCAAGAGGTCACCGAAAATGGTGTTAAGTGTCAAAGTTAATGTTTTCGGGTGCATGTTTGGAAGCTGATAACTTCAAAATTCAATTAGCTGAGATCTCAATATTATGCATATTTGGAGACTCTCACGTGCTCTACACACCTACAAAAAATCAGCCAAAAAGTATGCGTCGTTTTCTTGTAGGGCGCCCTCAAAGTTGGATTTTTTCAAAAAGTTGCCGAGTTCAAGGTCACAAATCGCCCCTCGTCCCATCGAGGAGTGACACCAATTTTTGTGTATTGATAGATATCTACCTATATTTTCATTGGTTACCAAAAAACTTTTGTAACCAGAATGTTTAATAGCTGGTTTACGCATTCGAAAATGGTCGTAAACAACCCCAAAATCAACGTAAAATGACACCTGGGGTTTACAGCACATTTCAAATTGTGATAAATCAGAGATGAAGTGCCAAGACACAATGGTATCTTCTGTGATGATAGTCTGTAATTAGTACAGAAAGGATATACATCACAAATTGTTTTGTCTTATTGGCAATGACCATGAAAATGTAGCTGAAAACCGCAAAAAAACAATAAATGGGTCAATTTTCCGTAGCCATAATGGTGTTAAAGCGTGTTTACATTGACTTTTGTCTGCCATTTCAGTACTCTTGGTGACTTTAAGCTGAAAACTGCTAATCATGTTCCATTTTTATTCTATTCTAAACTACAAATAATATTTCAGGTCATCTTTAGATCTTTTGACCTTGACATTGTTCTGAAAATAGCTGTAAATTCCTTAATATTAGCATATTCCCAACACACAAAATTTAATCATTTTCAAAATTAATATTTCTGTCAGACAGAATGCCTAATCATATTTAAGTTTACAGTACTTGTAGTCTGTAACGAGTATTTAGAGGATCTGGGATTAATTTATTTGTCTAACATGACAATGACCTTGAAAATACAGCTGAAAAACATCAAATCAATAATAATTGTTCAAATTTCCAAGGGTGTTTGCACCGACTTTGAATAGTACGTCATTTTAACATTACTGATGAGTTATAGCTGATAATTGCAAATCATGTTCCCTTTTTTTTCCATTTTGAGCTACAAATAGTATCAAAAGTCATATCCATATCATTTGACCTTGACATTATTCTAAAAATCTATTTTAATAGCCATAATGCCTTAAGATGAGCATATTCACAACACGCAGTTATGAGCATTACAGCATATATTTCAATATTGATTTTTTCACAGACAGAATGCATGATCTTGTTGATATTTGCAGTATTGGTAGTCTGTAATGGATACTATCTAGGATCTGTAATGATCAATGCACACCCAACAGTCATGCAGTAGTTTCTAATTTATCCAGGGTGTAGGCCTATAGATAATGGATGCACATTATTATCTCCATTAACATTTTAGCCAGAAACCTACAAAGATCAAAACACTAACAATTTCAAGACTACTTCCATCCTATGAATGTCATTGACTTAGATTTTCTGGTTCTGAATTTCACACACTCAGCATTCTGTCTGTGAAAAAAAAAAATCAAGTTTGAAATGTGCTGTAAAGATCAAGATAATGTCGTGAATATGCTCATTTCAAGGCATTTATGGCTATTTTTAGAATACTGTCAAGGTCAAATGATATGGATATGACTTTTGATACTATTTGTAGCTCAAAATGGAAAAAAAAGGAACATGATTTGCAATTATCAGCTATAACTCATCAGTAATGTTAAAATGACGTACTATTCAAAGTCGTTGCAAACACCCTATTATTGGAAATTTGAACAATTATTATTGATTTTATGTTTTTCAGCTGTATTTTCAAGGTCATTGTCATGTTAGACAAATAAATTAATCCCAGATCCTCTAAATACTCGTTACAGACTACAAGTACTGTAAATTTAAATATGATCAGGCATTCTGTCTGACAGAAATATTAATTTTGAAAATGGTTAAATCTTGTGTGATGGGAATATGCTAATAATAAGGAATTTACAGCTATTTTCAGAACAATGTCAAGGTCAAAATATCTAAAGCTGACCTGAAATATTATTTGTAGCTTAAAATAGAATAAAAATGGAACATGATTAGCAGTTTTCAGCTTAAAGTCACCAAGAGTACTGAAATGGCAGACAAATGAATGTCAATGTAAACACGCTTTAACACCATTATGGCTACGGAAAATTGACCGATTTATTGTTTTTTTGCGGTTTTCAGCTACACTTTCAAGGTCATTGCCAATAAGACAAAACGATTTGTGATGTATATCCTTTCTGTACTAATTACAGACTATCATCACAGAAGATACCATTGTGTCTTGGCACTTCATCTCTGATTTATCACAATATGAAATGTGCTGTAAACCCCAGGTGTCATTTTACGTTGATTTTGGGGGTGTTTACGACCATTTTCGAATGTGTAAACCAGCTATTAAACATTCTGGTTACAAAAGTTTTTTGGTAACCAATGAAAATATAGGTAAATGTCTATCAATACACAAAAATTGGTGTCACTCCTCGATGGGACGAGGGGTGATTTGTGACCTTGAACTTGGCAACGTTTTTAAAAAATCCAACTTTGAGGGCGCCCTACAAGATTTTTTTTGTAGGTGTGTAGAGCAAGTGAGAGTCTCCAAATATGCATAATATTGGGATCTCAGCTAATTGAATTTTGAAGTTATCAGCTTCCAAACATGCACCCGAAAACATTAACTTTGATGCTTAACACTGTTTTCGGTGACCTCTTGCGCAATATTGGATTGTCAGATCCGCTCCATAATATATTGTGCATGTTAAGGTCATAAAGTTCTTCCAATTTACAGAAAATGAGCAATGTATCGCATCTAATCGGGTTCCAGCAGTCAATCAAAAATAGCAAATTTTATTTAAACTCAGTTATTCGGCCACGCATTGGTTGCTAAGGGAGGCCGTATCTTAGCAACCGTTTGACCTTGGGGCAAAATATTTCAGAATCTTCCGTCAGACACTTGGGGGCACATTTGGTGCGAGTTAAAAAAAAATTGAAGGGGGTCGGGTTACAAATTGTCTGAAAATTGGTTGATTTGACGTGGATTGACCCGTATCTGATCTTCTCACACAGTGATCACAATGCAACAATAATTTACCAGTAATGTGGAGAAAGGAATTACAGACTACATGTTGAAAAATAATGAAAGCTGATGTTGCAGGTACATAGTTGCTTCAGTACAAGTTACAAGAGCAACACTGTACATGTGTGTCTTATATGATACATTGTACTGTAAAAGTTGTTTCTTTCGCGGTGGTTTTATTTTCGCGCTTTGAGGTTGAAGCACGAAATTAACATCACGCGAAAATCGCCGCTTGTTACAACGCTATTGCACACATGCACACACAAGATTCCGCGCATTGAGTGTATTGATGGTCAACACACACACAGCAATACCGCGCAATGTAGGTCAAGCATTATATTAAGTACTCGTGAAACAGGATTTCAGGTAAGCCTGCATTTAATTTTAATTTCTATTTAATAATTAAAAGAATAATTGGCTTATAGTTTGGGCTTTGATGTGCAAAATAAAACAGTTTTTGCAGACTGTGAATTCACAGATTTTGCAGACTGTGAATACACAGATTTTGCCGACCGCGAATTTAAACTCACACGAAAAAGTCGGCACCGATGGAAACTGCGAAAGTATCTAATTTACGCGAAAGAAACCACTTGATTACAGTATCTTGTAACTCACACCAAAGCGCAGAATAAACCCCAATGCAATATCATCTTGTTATTGTGTTGGTATCTGTATATCAGAGTCTCCAGCTCTCAGTTTCAATGATTCGTAATTAGTCTTTTAATAATGTCTTGCATTACATGTACACTGTACTACTTGTACAGAAACCACAAACTACGCCATTAAGTCTAAGCCAACTGCAAGAGTAGAATCACAACTTTGGTAAAACTACACAAGTGCCTGTAGACCTAATATTACAGTATAAACTGAAACCACTGTAAATGAAGGGGGGAAAATGGCATTGATCGCAGTAACTTTGACCCATCTATTGTCTGTGAAGCAAGTCGCCACATGAGCGATCATAAAAGTTAGTGTTAATGCCAGTGTGTTTGCTCATACGTTGTTCCCAACTGTATTAAACAAAATTGAAGAAGTATCACTTTTAAAGTGCTGAAAACAAAATATTTCAAAAAGAAATAATGCGCCTTAGTGGAAAGTATCACTTTTGAATTGGTGCTGTTGTGCTGTTGTGTTTAATACTTATCAATGTTTCTCATGTCTTTGCCACCTATCAAAAAGGGTTGAAAAACACACACACAAACACACACACATTGTTGGCACCATACAAACAAGAAAATTTGTACATCATACTCAAAGTGCATTTGAGATCATACAATTGTATGCTCCAGCATATTTTACAAATGATTTCAATAAATGATTACAGCTACACCATCATGCACAATCTCTGCAACAGCTGAAGGGACTGTAAACAAAATTTATGACATTACCATTTCTATGATGGCATACAGTTGAAAATTTTGAAGGTAATGGTATGAAATAAAAAAACAACAACAAAGTCCTTTCCTGTGAATACTGTCATTCTGTATATTGTGCAAATATATTTAGGTGATACGCTATCAGCGTATCACCTATTGTGATTGTCAAAATCTCTCTTTATTTTTTTTTATTCTTCTTTCTTTCTGGACAATTTTGTGTCGTCAATATCTCAACAATGACATTACGGAATGACATGAAATTTTCAGTCAACATGTCTCATAACAATATCTAGCCACAATAAGGTTTTCATGACAGTAACATATCTATGACGTCATTTAGGCGCCATTTTGTGATTTTCGGACCTTGTCACATGATCGATCATAACTTCATAACTAGATGTAATTTCTGCGTCATTTTCGGTGGACATAAAGTTCAGGTCACGCTCTATCTTACTTTTTAACGCTAGTTACCCAGGTCTTCATTACGCGCGCGTAAGAGCGCGTCAAAATTTTAAAAGGCTCAAAACGACTTCCCAATGGGAAATCTCGAAGTTTCAGACAATTTTAAGCGTTTCAAACATTTTCTCGCGTGCGCGTCCGTCCGCGCAATTTCGCGCGCAGAGGGCGTAACCAACATGAAAATGCAATTTTTTTGACTGATTTGGATTCCTGATACTTTGAGTAACAATATCCACTGATTTCCGATCGATGTTGACCTATAACAAAGGAATGCGCTGGCGTCAAAGTTGAAATTTCGTGTGCGCGTCTATGTGGAAATATAGCGAAAAACATGTCTTTGTTTATTTCGCAATAGCTCTTTAAAAAGTCCGTTGACCCTATGTTTTTATTGCATATTACAAAAGCATATGAATTGGAAATAACGTTTCAAGTATCAATATTTCCCGAAATACATTATGACGTCATCATATCATCATCTGAAATCAAAAAAGTGGAATTAATTTTTTTGAGGTACTGTTTCTAACATTCATTTGCTCGTATCTCTGTTGTTTAAGCTCAATATTATCCCAAATTCACATATGTTGTACTTTTAACATTTGCCTTTCAAGTCCATGTCATGGTTTTGAAATTTGATGACGTTATCATACTTTAAATTGTGATTAAAAGTAAAGATGTAAAATTGGACAAGTTTACGTGTTATGTCTATGGGAAGTGATTTTTTTTAAAACCATCCATTGACTTGACAACGTTTAAGCAACTTTGTCTCAGCTGATTTTGCTTCATTTCCTCTGAAATTTAAGTATGTTGTAGCTGAGACAATAAGCTGCAGTTATCATGCATTTTGTTCTTTGAAATCTTCTCATGAGGTTGACAATTTTGCAGTTTAAAACTGAAAATGAGAATGGAATGTGGACGAATCGATTCCTGATTCATCTTTCACATACATAAGTTTACGTTCCTCATATTTTCTCGTCGAGACGTATGGCCGAGTGGTTAAAGGCGCCGTCTCAGAGACGTGAGGTTGCACTCGTGCAGGTTCGAACCCCACAAGATCACGAAACAAAATACCTAGCTATTTTACTTTTTTTTTCTTCAATGGTGTATTACACATTCGTCCATGTAGAAATTACGTTCGTATATAAACGCACCTATACACACACACACACACACACACACACACACAATATCCCTCTGTTTTGTGTTGGAGACCACATTGCTTCGACTGCTGCAGAATGTTGCATCCTGACTCTGTCAAATAGTATGTAATGACGACAACGGAGGTGTTGTACTTTGAGCAATTGTCTTTCAAGTCCATGTCATTGTTTTGTACTTTGATGACGTCATCACACTGAAAATTGTGATTAAAGGCAAGGTATCAAAATCAGCCGATTATAGGTTTTATGTCTGCGGGACGTATTTTTCCGAAATTGCCAGAAATGGCACAGCGACCTCAGTCGTTACAAGGCCGCATTTCCTTCTAGCAATGCAATACATGTTCACGCGGCCACAATTGTTGAGTGGGCATTGACTTTTTCCCCCTGTAATATCTATACATTTTTTTTCGGCCTTACCGTTTCCGTGGATGTCCCGTGGCCGAGTGGTTAGAGAAACCGTTTTGCATGCACGCTCAATATAACTTCAAGGTGCCTATATCACATTCTTTTCTTTGTCGATCACAGATGACCGACATCTGATGACCCCAGGCGTATCACCTAACTCGTCAGTGTGACGAGTTTCATGTCTCGTATTTAATAAATTTGGACTTTAAGAACAATTTTTCCAGTGGGTGATTTCATGATCAAGAACTACAATGAAGGAAAAAGAAATAAAGAACCAGATATATTTTCAGGAGAAACTTAAAAGTGACTATCCACCTCAGACAAAATATTCATGTATGAATTCCTGAAAAGTTCATTGAAAATGAAGATTCGTGAAACTTCTTGTTTTCTTCAAACGTGTACAGTGTACAACTGTGTATCAGTTTTAGTACTATCGTACACGTATGTTTTTAATTGCTGTTGAATTCCCATCTATAGAGGGCAGCACATAGAATTAACCAAACCATTAAACAATTCAGAACTTCTGAACAGACTGTCTGACATTCCTCAAACTTTCACATGTTTTGCCAACCCTTCTGCATTTATTTTGCTGAATTATATTTTTGTGAAGTTTAAAATATACTGCGAACCCACATGCTCGTTTTCATGCTGCAGCCAAAAGCAAGTAAAATGTGATTGTGCTTGAAGTCATTGTCACCTGACTTTATGAGTAAAGGATATTTCTTAAATGTATTTATTTATTTATTTATTTTTTAAAGAGAGAGAGAGAGAGAAGAGATCTGTGTGCTGTATTGTAGTCTGCATAAACAGAATGGCCTAGAAGATTTAGGGAATTATTGGCAGTTTGGCCTCTCTGCTAAAGTACATGAAGTGCCCTCACACTGACCTCAGCATCTACAATTTACATTGTGTACGACTGAAATGGAAGGAGCACTGAACCGGGAGTCAACTTTACTTTATTGTATACAGGCTTTCCTTCTTTTGTGTCATGTTTACCTTTTGCACAATGATATAAGCTATATTTCTTTCTTTCTTTCTTTCTTTTCTTCAGGAAATATGCACTAGTACAATGTAGGCATAGGACGTGTATGCTGCCCACATACAATAACCTTACAAGTCTAAAAGAATTAATTCTGGGAACTCATTTACAAATTGTACACACAATTGACATGTGTACATACCCCCCTCCCACACACACACACACACGCACACGCACACCCATACACACACTCAAAAATTACATACGACACATTGTGACTATTACCTACTATTCTCATGCATTTTGAGAAATGTGAAATACACTGTAATGATTACACGTACACACTAAACCTTCCCAAGTGGGAGGTTAGCAACACTCAAAAATATCCGACAAGTAGAAGTTCGCGTAAATATCTACTGGTTTGCGCTAAAATTTTAGCTTACGTGATATACAATTTGCAGCTTTATCTTCTGGAGGATTGTGTGTATTTTAATATTATCGCACCAGCATTGTACCCAATCTGTGTGATAGCCTAAGTATACACAGCACTGTCGCTGTACACAAGTGTAAGTCGCGACAGGGCTGTACCGTGTGGACACTACATAAGGCCAAAAAAAAAAAAATTGTTGCATTGGCGTAACCCGCCCTACCCTAAAAATTCCGCCGACCCCATGTTTTTTTATTTTTTTTTTTGCTATCGATATCAAATATCTTGTTGATTGCGATCGCGATCGCACAAACCCGGAAGTGGAAACGGCTCTGGGGATATCGGATGTACGAGGGAGAGATCTAGCGCCTCGCATAAGCCTTCCTTGATCAGTACGTCATCTGTTTCCAAAACGGACACGTACTCTAACAAGATTTATTCAGTGTATACGTAGCATTCAGACTGCGATGTATTGTGCACAGTTTTGCCATAGGTTTCTTGTGTGGAGAACTTACACGAATGTGTATATGTGGGACTGTAATAGAGATCGCCGTGTGCGATGAAAAGATCTTACATATGGGTCAATTTGCATCTATCTTATCTAAGTCAAAATAGTAAAATATGAAGTGAAAACATTCAGGATAGGGATTTCAACATCTTTAAATTCTGTGAAGGGGTATAATTCCAGTAATATCGGCCTCATAAATGATTTGTAGAATAGATGAACACAGCACATTCGGTGCAGCAGTTGTAACTGTTTACTGAGCTGAGCACGAGTTTTACACGTAAAATGCAGGTAGCAAAAAAAAAAAAAAAAAAAATCCGCCCGACCGACCCTATTTGAAAATCTCATGTTACGCCAACTCAACAATTTTTTTTTTTTTGGCCTAATCTTATAATTCCGGGGCGCCGACTCTATTTTGAATTTACTGCAACATATTTGTTACTAAGACTACATAAGATGAAAACTTTATCTTTTAAACTCCCGTTTTCAGCTCTTGATAGTGACATGTTTCACAACTTACCAAAAATGACACCTTTTTAAATCCTGTACGCTGCAGAAATTGTAGAAATCGCAGAAATGATTCGAAATGTCGGCGCAGCACTGGGCAAAGGGGACCTGTCGACCGCGCGGGCATACAAACTCTAGCGCAATTTGCATCGTTCAAAGCTGGGAAAGATTTATTTTGAATCGCCCAGCGATGATCACAGCATCCGGGGTTAAGATTGGACTTTTTGCTCAGTGTATGCTGCGTGAGGGCTCACTATGGACTGAAATACCATGCTCATAGTCCAAGCATCTCAATTCACGTGAGTGATTCGTAAAATTTGTGATAAGAATGTAGAAATTTTCAACAGTTTTGTTTTTGTGTGGCCGTGTTCGAGGGGTTTATATATGTGTATGGGGTTTAGTAGATACACTGTATGTGTATCACACACCATCAGACACCGTGCGCTAGCAAGGCATCTGGTCAGGCTGTGTGATAGCCATGCTTGGCTTGTGCCGAAAGGGTGGGTTGGGTGGTGGCGCGTCGCGTTAATGGAAACACCACCCTTCGTCCAAAGCCCCCCCCGGTTTTGCCGAAAGGGTGCGTTGGGAGCGTTGGGTCGCGTCGCGTTGACTGGAACCCCACCCTTCGTCCAAAGCCCCCCCGGTTTTGCCGAAAGGGTGCGTTGGTACTTTTTCTCATGTAATATTAAAAGACGAGTTTTTAATTCATATTTAACCTTCAAACAACCATTTCAAAGAGGCTATCGTCCGGATCGGTTTCTAAGCGCACAGTAGGGAAGAGACGGAAGTTGGTCTAATTTCATTTTGTATTAAGCGCATTACAAATGTAATGTATTATTATTATTATTACTATTATTATCGGTTTACACTCTATTACCACTTGGTCTACAGCCAGTTGGTCTAATAGACTGTTTAATATCAGTTGGTCTAATAACCAGTTGGTCTAGTCATCATTTCGTCCATCAATTACTGTTTGGTCTAATTGTTATTTAGTTTAAAGGGGAAGGCTAGTAACTGATCAGTGGGAATCAGTGGAAATGCTGGGAGATGATTGTTCCAATCCTTATGGGATTCATTCAAGAGTTCATTGTATATCTAATGTTGTGTGAAAATGATTTGCTTCAGAATGGTCTCATATTCAAGTAATGTGCAGTTTAATGCTTCCAGGTTAGCGTCCCTGGTCAGTGACGGAGCATTAATCTGCACATTACTTGAATATGAGACCGTTCTGAAGCAAATAATTTTCACACAACAATAGATATACAATGGACTCTTGAATGAATCCCATAAGGATTGGAACAATCATCTCCCAGCATTTCCACTGATTCCCACTGATCAGTTACTAGCCTTCCCCTTTAATTACTATTGGTCTACAGTCAATTCGTCTGATAATAGCCATTTGGTCTATTTTTTATCTAACACCACTTTGTATCATCAAATACCGATTTGGTCTATTATGAGTTGGTCTAATTCCATTTCGTCTAATCATCAAATGGTCTAAAATAAAACCAAATTATTTTGTCCAATATAAATTTGGTGTATACATCATTAATTTTGGTCCATTGCCCAGTTGGTCTAGCCTCTGTCTATCATCATTTAGTCTACACCCATTTAGTCTAATAACGATTTGATCTTATTATCTGGGCTATTTTTTTTTTTTTTTTTTTTTTGGGGGGGGGGGGCTTTTTATTGATGTGTACACCAAATTTATATTGGACAAATTTGGTTTCATTTTAGACAATTTGATGATTAGACGAAATGGAATTAGACCAACTCATAATAGACCAAAAATAGACCAAATGGCTATTTTTAGACGAATTGACTGTAGACCAAATAGTAATTGAACCAAATAACAATTAGACCAAACAGTAATTGGACGAAATGATGACTAGACCAACGGGTTATTAGACCATTTAGACCAACTGGCTGTAGACCAGGTGGTAATAGAGTGTAAAGCAATCCGGACGATAGCCTCTTTGAAATGGTTGTTTGAAGGTTAAATATAAATTTAGAAGTCGTCTTTTAATATTACATGAGAAAAAGTACCAACGCACCCTTTCGGCAAAACCGGGGGGGCTTTGGACGAAGGGTGGGGTTCCAGTCAACGCGACGCGACCCAACGCTCCCAACGCACCCTTTCGGCAAAACCGGGGGGGCTTTGGACGAAGGGTGGTGTTTCCATTAACGCGACGCGCCACCACCCAACCCACCCTTTCGGCACAAGCCCCATGCTTTACTACAGCACACACTGTACACCCAAGTGTGTAGTGGGATATGGTATGAGGAGAGGGACAGTTTGACCCAAGGGGGCAAAGTACAGCGTTAATACTTGTTTGTGTACTAAGGGTTCTTACTCTGTACTGATAGTAGGTACAGCATGTTTATAGTACACTTTTGTACTTCGTCGAAGTGAAGCATGAGCCCCCATTTGCCACACAGGACTGGTTCTCAAGTAGAAATACACACATATACATTGTAGGCTTGTTGTACACAATTTTAACTGTCAAATGTTTTGATATTACTAGGAGTAATTCATGGTTGATAAATGCACATGACGCAGAATCCAGGTAACTGGCTGTCTCATGTTTTGTGGGATTATATTTGAACTCCAAGGTAGATAACCCCAGATACTATTGTAGTTGCCATGAAATTTCAACCAAGGTTGCCACAACGGGCATAAAAGAGTGCATGTTATTGTATGGGTAGGACCCTATAGCAAAAGGTTGCTCATCACTTTATTTAATTCAAACTGAGAATCTTTTAGTTTCCCTTTTCAAATCTTGCCCAATTGCCAGTGATTGTGTTTTGACTAGCCCGTTGCAACAGGCTAGAGTTGCAACACGACCTGCATAGTGCGCCATTGTCTGATTCAAGAAATTAGCCTGCCTATAAAAATAGTGCAATAACCTGCTACTGTAAAAGTGGAAAATTTCGTGCTGTTGAAATTTTTGCACATTTTGCGCAACCCGAAACTAGCGCAAAAATAAAAACATGCGAATATTTTTGCTTGCCATATGGTCCAGTAGTTGCTGTCTTGATTCCGTGGAATTAAAAACAGGCAAAACTCTTTTTACCCCGCCGAGCGCAAAAAATTAGTCGCACAAAAATATCCACTTTTACAGTATGCTTTATTAAATGCACCAGTAACCAGTTTATATTGTGAAAGACTTACAAGATCAAGAACTCAACTCATATATTTTTTTATTAAATCTAATGAAGACAACTTTGAAGGAAAAAAAAAAACACCACAAACTAAATAAGTTCAAGTTTTAATCCACTGCCATAGAGAGGGTTTTTGTCCCACCACATGCAATTACACTTGAATGGGTGGGATAGTGAATGTGCATCCACTTTACAGGACATTAATTCAGGAGTATCAGATATGCAGCTGTTGATTTCAAATTCAACTTGCTGTACTGTCTACACTCTCCTTCACTTCCTCCTCAAATAAAGTCCATTGCATTATGTTTGTATGGTTGCCGGTTGATATTCTTTGGTTACATGTGTGCTGCATGTAAAGCTGTGCACCATGTATTACAGGAATTCTGAAATATACAGTATTCTGTACAGTGTAGTTATTGTAAAACCGGAAATTTTTGCTTGCATTTTAATTTTGTGAGAGCCAAGATCTGAAAACTGCTGTTGTGTAAAGTTATAGTCACCATTACACTTCCTTCTACTGTGGTATCAGGGGTCGCACTTAACTTTTTTTTTTTTTTTAACTGGCCAGGCGGACTACTTGGAATCAATTTTGACAGTGAAGCAATATTTTGGCTAGCCAGACGGACTAGTACTGTAACTTCAGAATTTTATGATTTTTAGCTAGTCCGACGTGATTTTGGGTGGCCAATGGCCAGCGGACCATCGCCAATTTCGAACCCTGGGTATCATAACCATGGGAGATATGAGTTCTTATTCCAGTGTGCTGCTTTTGCTTTCTTTCTTTCTTTTTCTTTATATGATATCCAATATTGTTATTCAAACACACATTTTTTGTAGAGCTGCCATCCTAAAGCGTTAGAGAAAAAGTTATGTAATATTACTGTAGAATTTATGTCTCACTGTCAGGGTTTTGTATGTTATTATGTGTACCAGTAAGTCTTTCATATGATACATCATTAATATCATAGCTTTACATTACATGTGATGGAAAATGAGGGGGAAGAGTATTCAAAGGGATGAATGTTATGGACTCGCGTTAATAGAAATCAACGATAAACCAAGAATGTGTCAGATACAAGTACAATGTATATCGAAGACACAAATTGATATTCATTATTCACATTGATTAATCAATGCGTGAAGGTGACAAAGATTTCACAGTGAGAACAAGGTTAAAATTCACAACCGAGACAGAGTTTCACACAGTCTTTTGGACATTTTATGATTGGAATTGGATCAAAAGACACAGATATCCAACTCAAACACGGATACAATGCACGTGTGTAATGTACCAGGTACTCTCCATATTTGTGTTTTGGTGTAGAATTAAAATACTTCTTGTGAACTCTGGACTTGGCAAGAAAAGATAATATACAGTTGTGTGCAGTAGCTGATAAGTTGTCTCTGATGATGGGTGAAAGTTCAATGTACACAGGTAGTTGTACAGTGTAAATACCTTCATTACATGTAGGCCTGCTGTAATAATGCAAGTGTGCCTATCATCAGCCTAGAAAGGCTTCATCGCAGTTTTTTGGGGGGATATTGAGTTATTGGTGTCATGTTGTAGAGCTCGATATCCTCTACATTGTGGTGCCAATTTAAATTTTTTGCAGCAAAATGTTAACAATTAAAACTATGAGGGCACTCTTTTTACCACGCTCAAATCTTAGAATGCAAAAGCACCCTTCTGGTTGTCAGCTGATGATATGTTAGTGTGTGTGTACAAGCGGTAGCCTCTATCTGTTGCTCTCTTTTGCTGTGTTCTCGCTAAAGGAATTGGGTGTAGGAGTTTGAGACTGATTAAACATATCCTGGATTGCGAACTGTTGTGACTCCACACTGATAGTCATCCTGTATTAGCTTTCACAAGCTGTTTATGTTTCTGCAGTCCAGAAAATTTTCTCGGCAAAAACACTCATTCTGTTCCAATGAAAACAAGCTCATCGGGTAATTTCTCTGACATTATCCTGGAAACTGTCACAGCTGACTGTGATTTTTAAAATTGAAACGGAAGAGATGAGACATGCCACAGATGCTTCGAAAAAATGTGTTGTGTTGTCTAGAGGTCAATGATTTTGACATTGCTCTCATTGCACTGTAATTTCCTGATAATTGTGAAATGTCGGAACATTTTCTGATTTCTTAGAAGTTGTACATTGTAGGGCCTACGGGTACATGTACAGTATACCATGTATTTCCTCCACAGATGACCCTACTGATTTTAGCGGTATTACTGTATGTTACTTCACACACTAGGGGAAAAAAAAAAAAAAAAACTAAGGTGAGGCAAAATTCAAGAAATTTTGTGTTTCATACTTTATCACCATGTACAGTATATAGGGAGTGTATTTTTTAAATTTCTTATTATTTTTTATTTATTTATTTATTTATTTATTTGCGAATTGGGACTTCCCGACAGTTTCACAAGTGGTTAAATTTGTGATAGTGGAGTGCAGTATCGAATGGAGAAATGTACATTTTATGTGTGCACATCACATTCATGTTGGGATCAGAGTTGATATTTACAGGTGTACCTCCGCCAAGAGAGGAGGAATATGTTTTCGTTACCGTTGGTTTGTTTGTTAGTTAGTTAGGTTGTTTGTTGGACCGTGTGCAAAATAACTCAAAAAGTTGCACACTGATTTGGATGAAACTTGCAGGAAAGGTTGCGAATGACACAAAGAAGAGATGATCAAATTTGGGTAGTGATCCGGAAATTTTTATGGATTTTATGAAGGATTTTCTATATTTTGGCAGGAAGGGTCAATGAACTTGGGAGATCAAGCTGCGCATTTTTGAGGTTTTCATACGCGCACTAAAGTGTGTGCTCTAGTTTCTGCTAGGGTGAGGCACGCCGCGCAGCTGAGGGTTTATGACGTAGCAAAGGCTTCTATATTGCGAAATCAGACAATTTTTCAGCATGCATAGGTACAGTGTATACGATAGGTGGAAATCACTAATCTTTATGGAAGAGCAATGATTGGAAAGTAGCTGCTTGGCGGAGGTCTGCGATCTCAGAGTGCTTTTCTAGTTTTACTTGTTTTTAAATTCACCAACACTGTAGCACAAGACTCACAAAATTCACAAAAATAAAAACCTTGGGAAAAATATGCCGTTTTACAGTACACAAATCACATTCATTCATTGTTATTGAGCACATGCAGTAGTTCTGTAGGCATGTGATACAAAATACCAGTTGTGGTAACATGTACAATCTGTTCAAGTACATGTACCATTGAGTGAAGTAGGTCTACATTGTATGTATGGTAGTGAACACATGGCTCGGTAAATGCAGAATGATCAGTGGATGTTTTGATACACATGTATAAGAATATAAACTGGTTTAATTTGTCATGTCCATGACCCCGTTTACAGTGCGGGGCCGGGCTCAGCCGCGGCCGAGTCCGGCCTCAATTGCGCGGCCGAGCCTCGCAATTTTGTCCGTTTACACTGCTGGGCTCGGCCGCGCTGTTGATTCAAACCTTTCAATATTTTGTCGTAGTGGCGCTCTGCTTGTAAACAAACGCAATTTGGTATTGTCTGGTTTTCAGACCCTTTGCCAAATGAATTCCATGGCGACGAAGTCGCCGTTAGGGCAAAGGCCTTTGCCGAAGGGAAAAATCCTTTGCAGGACAAAACCACCTTAAACTATACTAGTTTTCGACGTTGAGGGGGTTGATATCCTGAATAGCGAAAGATACAGGCAGAGGGTTTGGAAGCCAGACTAAAATTGGCCGCGCAATTGGCCGCGCATTTGGCCCAGTTTGCGTTACACCAAGAAGAGGCAGGGCTCGGCCGCGGCTCGGCCGCGGCCGAGACCACCTCCAGAGCGAGGCCACATGCGAGGCCAAAATGCATTTGGCCTTTTGCGCGTTTACACTGAAGTGGGGCTGGGAAATTATGGACCTCGCGGCCGCGGCCGAGCCTCGCACTGTAAACGGGGTCCATGATGCTTTCATGCAATGTTCTGAGTTTGTAAAGCTCTGCAAGGTCCATAATTTCCATGTGGAGAATTGATTATGCTGATGTTCCTATTTTAAAGCTACTGTTTCAAGTAGCCAGGACTTCACTGCTTTCCCAGTTTACAAAATTCTGTTTGAATGAAAATAGGCCAAATGCATATACACATATGTATCTGTTGTTAATATTTTGTTTGTGTGTTGATCACTATATTTCTCCCAGAGGTCTTTGTTGCCAAATATATGATGTTCACACACACTGTACTTGTACTGCATACCATTCTGATGTGATGGTACAATGTACTGTACATACAGTAGTATGTACATCAATCAACTGTATGTATCATTTTGTGCAAATATTTTTATATTGTACCCAGTAGGCCCTTCCTGTTTTGTGTCATAGGGTGTGTGTACAGAACCCGTACATACGTTGGCCCTACATGTAGTGTTTGTGTGCAGTTGCAACATGCAGTAAAATGCTAGTGTCAGTTATGCAATCACAATTGTGTAGTGGTGAAATACTATGGGCTGGGGTAAAAGCTGTAGACAGCCACCACACCCCCAACATATTTGAGGTCACACTGTGGCTATTGTTTGTGACTCAGATGGGCGGAGTCTGAAAGAGATCATCTATTCACGCACAGACAACTATCATTATACACTAGTATCTTGCAGATACTCACACACACACTCACGTGTGTGCATGCCAGCAAAGCTGCATACAAATGTACTGTACTATGAAGACCCTTCTGAGCGTGCAGTGTAGTAATGATCTGCACAGAGCAAGCGGCTGGTCAGTAATACGTGTACATACATTGTGTACAATGCAGAAGGTGTGTAGCCTTCTGCAGAAAACGGTCTTCATCCTGTGTGTGTCTGTGTGTGTGTGCACTGCTTGTGCTGCCTAGAATCACCTGTGCAAGAAGTGTGTCTGCGAGGCTGAGCGAGTCATTTATATAGCCCTCTATAGTTGGGTTTTGACTGCAAGAGGGATGGTGCTAAAAATAGCATATGACATAGTGGTGCTAAATTGAATGTTCTGCATCTGGCCTTTGCTGCTGAAGCCTGGAGGGAAAAGGTATAAAGATGAAACACAAATTAAAGCATTCCATACCAAAGAAACTTCAAGAAGTGTTAACTTTTGTCAAACTTTCCTGGATTTTGTTTGAACATGGTGGTGCAGTATCTGTCACAATAAAGTGTGTAGGCCTATGCATAGTACACTGTGTTTTGCCTAGCAGTCGGCATTATCTGTATGATGTAGGAGCTGAGGACTTTGCATTCTTCACATAAACCAGGCTCATCACACTTCTCCAAGAGCTAGTTTGCGAGTAAGTAATCTCTGAGCTATATTAAATGCATCCACAGATACCAGGTATGGTTCATATTATTTATAACACAATTCTGTCAGTGTGCAAGCATGCTTTATTCTATTATTTAAAATGCTGCATACCTGGTACTCTAATATGAGTGTAGGCTTATACAGCGATGATTCCATGCATCTCTCATTACTAGAGCATGAACAGTAAGTAAGTGATACTGAAATATTATATCTATGTTTGTAAATTTCAAAGTAAAAGTCCATCTTTTGAAGGATACAAAACATATGTCGTTAGTATTAAAAATGTAGAATATGCTATTGCAAAAAAGAATAACAAATTACCTTTTCATTTTAAGAAATGGAGGTTTAAATTATAAATATTTCATTATGTAATATACATGTAGTTATTGCTTAATTTATGACTGAATTCAAAATGACTGCCAACAAGTAGCTTAAGTGGATATATTTTGTATTGCTGCTTAAAAACGTTAAAACAGTGTTTTTCTGGGGTGGGGGCTATGTTTTTGTTTGTTGTTGTTGTTTGTTGTTGTTTGTTGTTATGTTTTGTTTGTTCAATCATTCCAAATTGTTTGTGAATGCTGTAATTCACTTAATTCAATAAAACACATAAAAAAAAAGTAAGTGATACTGTGATGGGGGTATCCTTGAACACAACCATGGGAGTAGAGAGGGTTTATAGTGAACACAATGCTCTGCAAATTTCATTTCTCTTTCATTAACTGAAAGAAGGGCATAGTGAATTGCATGTACACATACATGTAGGCCTACATGTACATGTAGGACCTGTACATGAACAACATATATTACAGGTAGATCTTGGTACCAGCAATATTATGCAGAATGTTTATATGAACAGTGCAGTACATGTATGTTTCTTAGAAGCATGCAGAAGAACAGATCCAGATTAGGGACACTTCAGCCATCTTCTTACATGTACATGGAAAATGAAACAAACAACAAACTTGCAATGTTACCCATGAGTGCTGTATTGTATGGTTTAGGATGTAATTTCTTCACACATCTCTTGTACATTTGTAGGTAGAGAAAGTTTATGTCCCATATGAAAGATCTTGTCAAGCAAGAAGCTGAAGAAATGGGTGTTTGTGATATGGGCCTAGTGATAGACAGCACCATTAAAAGATCTCTTTTTTTAATACATTAATAAAATTAATCCATGATGGATAACATTTAAAAAGTCTTGAAAATTCTTGTCAGTAGACCAATGAATTTGACAGTTGAAAAGCAGTATTGTACAATATGTAGCTACTCTCTTTTGGGATGATAATTATTTTTGTGTTTGTGTGTGTGTGTGTGTACAATTGTAAATATTGGTACAAATTGTACGATACATAATGCTATATCATGACAGTGAAGTCCTTGTGAAAACAGCTGCTATGCCTGTGTATGTGACAGACGTTGCAGTGCCATGACCCTTTAGAGGGACTGTACAGTGAGGATTTAGCTTTTAACATTTTGTGAGATATTGAGAAACCACTCTATGAGATATCTAAGAGCATACAATTCTATTAAAGGGAAATTGAAAGTTTGTTTGATGAAAATCGGTTTTGAAATGACTGAGATATCCAAAAACAAGGTGAAACAAAGAGATCACATTTTATTATCATTTTATTATTATCACTTTTTTGGATGTCTCAGCCATTTGAAAACCAATTTCCATCAAATAAACGTTGAATCCTTCTTAGAATTACATGCTCTTATATATTTCATAAGAGGTTTCACATTATCTCGCAAAAAAATGTTATAAACCTGAATCCTCTCCTCAACCAGTACTGTACAGTCCCTTTAAATGACGAGTGACCTTATTGCTTATGTGAAAGACTTCCTGGTCCTGCTGACTGACAGTCTGTGTGGTACGATGTAGGCGATGGTTTCGCTGAGATTGTAAACATGCACTTCGACTGGAGAGGTATGATGAGAGCACACTTCCTGTCCTGCGATTTCAGTGAAAAAAAAAACAAAACTTGAAATGAGGTGTGTTTTTTTTTTTTGTCGTAACAAGTTGAGAAAAGTCAACATTTTTAACATCTATGCTCTTCCCTCCCACTACCACCCCCCCCCCCTTCATGCCCCTTGACAGAGGGATTTATTGTTTCCTGATGTCTTTGATAAATGAGGGTAACAACTTGTGAATGTACTGTAAAACATGATATATTCGTTGCATGAATTTTTAGCGCATTGGAGCTGACAGCTGTTTTTGCGGCATGAAATTTTCGCGAACTGCCACTGGCATTCAGTGCATATAGTGTAGACAAGAACTTTCGCTTGCATTTTAATTTCGCAAATCTTGGTGCTCGCGAAATTCTTGCAATTCGCAAAATTAAAGTGCATGCGAACATTCCTCGTTTTACAGTGTATATTGCATTTCTCTTCACATCCATTTCAGTTGATATCAATTAATTCTTGAGAATTCTTTGATGCAAATTTAATTTCTCATAACACAGAGAAAAGCCCAGTCTTTCTTCACCTCACATGCCACACTTTCATTGAAAATTTGCTAGGCAACTGCATGTACTGCCACCACACTTTTGTGCATCCTGTACATACAATGTACAATGTATGTCCCCACATACTGTAGGCTTTCAGCATACAGTGCCACAAGGAAAAGGTTACTGCAAATCCAGAAATGTTCGCATGCATTTAATTTCGCAAATTTTGTGAGAGCCAAGATTTGCGTAAGTAGAATGTTCATGAAAATTCTTTTGTACACTGTGCATTGGATGCCAGTGGCAGTTCATGAAAATATCATGCCGCGAAGAAGACGGTTGGCTCCAATTTGCGAAAATTTCTTGCTGCAAAAATATCTTACTTTAATACAGTTTGCACACCATACACAACTCCATCCCCAACCCCAAATCCTCCCCTTCCCCCCCCCCCCCCAAAAAAAAAAAAAAAAATGGGGGGGGGGGGGAGAGAAGATGTTAACAGTCAGGAGCCTCTTTTTTAGGGGGGTAGTACAGATGTATTAAGGAGCAAACACCCATTTTTTTTTTTATTTAATGATGAAGGACAGATGAACATTGATTTTTACATGTCAAACATGGCAGAGATTTTATAGTGCACTTTATTTTTCTGGGAGTAGTCATGTGTCATACACTGTACATATCAAATGAGAGGGTGCAGAAAATTTTGTAACACATACACTGCTAGAGTTTTCTTTTCCTTTTTGGTTAATTGTGTTTATTATTCAGCTATGTTTCTAGTTGTTGGTTTTTTGTTTGTTTGTTTTTTACAGGGCTACCTGGTTTGTACTATTCTTTTTCTTTCTTTCTTTCTTTCTTTTTTTTTTTTTTTTTGGGGGGGGGCAAGAGTGTTTGACATCTTTCACAGATTCCTTGCCAACTGGAATATGTATTGTTTGTGTTTGTCCTTGTTTTGTTGGCAAGTGCCTACATGTAGGCCTACAGTACATTGTATTAGCATAATGAGTGTGCCTACATTGTATATGTTGTGTATCCATCCTGAATGCAGGAATTGCTGTATTTATGAGTACCCCCCATCATGAATGACACACTGAGAAGCGTACTCAACGACACTGTATTAATATGACTTGGGAAAGGAAGTGCTTCTGGGAAGTGGTTGGCATGATTGCTTGGTTTTGTATGCATGTTCTAAATGTATTATATGCAATCATTGTGTCAACATTAAATTCAGGTATACAGTGTACACATGTCTTGTGCCCAGAGTACAGTGTTCACGTACAAGCCTGTACATACTTGTACACTGTATTATTGTACAACATACAGTACGAACTGGTTTATCTGCAGGATGTTGTATTTCCGTGCACCATACTGATAAGTCCAGATGACATCCATAAACTGAAGCGTTCTAATTCGTTCCATCTGTTCTCAACCTTTTTGTTTTTGCAGACACGTAGACAACCCCTGAAGTCGTTCTTCAGCGCTGTGAACAGACCAACAAATTCGCCATCATGCAGACGATAAAGTGTGTTGTAGTAGGAGATGGAGCCGTGGGTAAAACTTGCCTGCTCATATCATACACAACGAATAAGTTCCCTTCAGAATATGTACCTACGGTGAGTTTGTGTGGCCAGAGAAATGGCAACAAGTACTGCATCTTGTAAAATCAGATCTTGAATAGATTCTTGAAAAAAAAAAATCATAAAACATTTCAGATAATCTGAGATGAAAAGAATTTTTTGATATCAGGAAATACCATTTCATGAAAGTTGTCAGCCCTGTCAAGTTGTCAGTCTCTGTCAATGTCAGCAAAATCCTTGGTTTTGATTGGCTGAGAAGCCTTGGTCACTGACTGTTACTATGGTGATTGTCAGAAACTGACAACTTGTCAGGGCTGACAACGTTCATGAAACAGTCCCCTGGAGCATACAGACAAAATTTGCTGTATGAAAAATGTGTAATAAGACATTCCATCAGCATAAATCATGTAGTTTTAGTCTGCACAGCTTTGAGAAAACAACAACAAAAACATGAACTTTACTAGTACTCTAAACTGTAAATTAAGTGCTTTGCTCGCATTCCATTTTCAGTTTCTCAAGAAAAATGGACTAGTAATAATGCACTGTTCAGTAAACATTTACCATCAGGTACAACTATAAGCTGTATGTTTCTGAATGCAGAAATGAAGTCATGAACAGAACGTTACGTTTTTTTAAGTACCAGAGAGTTTCATCTCTCGGGAGAGCGATTATGTCAGCAGGAGAAATGAAATAGAAAGTTATAAGCACATACCATAGAGATACAGTAAATTTTCTTGGAAAGCAGGATGACATGGCTGCAAGACTGAAAGGAAACAAACAAATGAACAAATGAGTAAAAAAATTTTCAATTTTTTGTTTTCCCTCTCCAAAACAAGATCAATTTGTCTCAGTTTTGTTTTTGTTGTCGTTATGGTGTTGCAGATATCATCTTATCATAATTGGAAGGATGTTAGAGGGTTTAACTAGCAGTATTCACACACAGGAGATCTGTTTTTGCATCATGAAGTGAAAATCAATTCTATTTGTCACCATTAACACTCAGCAACAAAAATATAAATTGATTATTAATACATAAAGCACTTGGCCACAAATGAAATATGTTTAATATTCAGAACCGAATCAGGGCATTTACCCCTCCCCCCCCCCCCCCCCCCCCCCCCCCCCCCCGGCTAATACTGGTTAGTGATACGGTCAGAATAAAGATTATGGATTATGGTTAGGGTTAGGTTCAGAGTTACAGTTTGGGTTAGGGTTAGGAGTAGGTTCAGGATTAGGGTTAGGGTTAGGGGAAGGGTCTGGGGTAATTTCCAGGGGGTAATTGCCCTAGACCCATCCAGAACACATCTATGCTGCCTCTATGCCTGGTAAAAATGATTGGAACATGACCCCCTGTACATGTACCTGTGTACCCAAACCTAGAGGTGGAGAGTTACATTATGGGATTTAAAAAATAATAATGATAAAATAGAATAATAATGATTTCTTGGCACATTTGGGGGAGGGCAAATTATCACAGGAGTTATCACAAAAGCTTGTGTAAGAATTAATCATTTCTTTGTGTGTGTGCGTGTGTGTGTCCACACACACGAATGAATGTACAGTACTGTATGTGATTTCATGTTAAAAAATTGATTTAAAAAATTGAATGTGTGCAGGAATGAGACTTCAGTTAAACTGACAAAGATAAGAAGTTGATGTGATAGTGGATGTTGCATATCTTTGTTTGAAAAATATACCAAGTTTGAATTTTGATTTAAAAATGTATAATGTACTCCATCATAAAGAGAAAAATGGATTAGTGATGAAGTCTCTTCACTGTCAAACACATCAATTAGGCCATTTTGGTCAATGCATTAACATTCACTGAGGATATCCGGCCTCATGTCCAAAGCCTGTCGCCCAATCCCCCCCCCCCAATCCCATCCACCCCACCCCACCTGCATCCTTCCTCGCTACCCTCAGAAATAGCTGCAGTCACCCTTACACTCTTTCCTCTTCCTGATTCACAAAGGTGCCATTGTTTTGTGACCCATATC